>NC_030439.2:14685342-14775342 GCF_001660625.3 Ictalurus punctatus | reverse complement strand
GCTCACCAGGTCTGAAGGGGGTCTTTCCATCCCACCCTCGGCCTCGTGTGCTCGCACCTCCAGCAGCAACATCTCGTTCAACATGACCTGGCGCAGCTTCGGTGAGAATTCAGTCACGAGCTCCAGGCAAGCCGAGAAAAGCTGGCGTGCATGAACAAAGTCCTGCAACAAGTGCGCGCTTCATGTAACAATGCAATCGAACTCATAATTAACATTTTTGAAAACAATGCTTTTTAAAACCGATGAGAAGAGTTTTGTATAAAGTCCAAAGCCAAAAAAAAAAAAAAAAAAAAAAAAAAAAAAAAAAAAGGATGTTTTTGATACTAATGACACACTGATAAAGTACAGACCTTTATATTGACACAGTGAAGGCCTTTGGCCATAAGAATGAACAGGAGGTCCCGCGTGAGGTTATCCTTAATGGCGAGGATGACGTTTATGTAGTCTGAAGGAACTTCCCACTAGAGGCAAGGCAGTAGAAACAGGGCAACATTTATTTAAATCATTTATTTACAAAATCTAGCATAGGCTAGATAACTAACTAAATAAAAAAAGTGTTCCTATAACAAAATATAGTCTGATAATAAAATGTTATGCATCAGTGACTCAGCATAATAACTGATCATTTTCTCTGTTAATTGTAAATAAGCACTTAAAAGTGCACTACACCTGAACTCACTAAATAAATAAATAAAAACTTCTGTACTCATTTGTTTTGTTTTTTTCATTTCCTCTCTCACAGGGTTTTTGTTTAACAGTATATTTATACTCTGGATAATTAGTATTCGTAATTTGTTTGCCTTCCCACAAGAGTGGATATATTTAACTAAAGGCTGCATCTAACGATTATTTTCATAATTGATTAGTTGTCCGATTATTATTATTATTATTATTATTTCGATTAATCAGATTGAGGGGGATCAAACTTTTAGTATCATTTTTTCATTTATTTAAAATAAAACACACAAACTGAGTGTTAAAAATATAAAATTCAGACTAAAAATTTACATCAACACAACTCTTCTAATCTTGATGCTTACTGCTTACAGCTCATGGAAATCAAAAATCCAGTGTCTCAAAATATTAGAATAAAGAATTCATAATACAGAATTGACGACCTTCTGAAAAGTACGTTAATTTATGCACTCAATGCGCTCCTTTTGCACGAAGTACTGCATCAATGCGGAGTGGCATGGAAGCAATCAGTCTGTGGCACTGCTGAGGTGTTATGGAAGCCCAGGTTGTTTTAGCAGAAGGCCACATAAAGACAGCACATAAATTGGCTAAAACAACGCCAGATTGTTACTGCCAAAAATGCTTGATTATGCTGTGGGCAATTTATGGACTTTTTTGTGATTTTGTTGGCGGAAAACTACTCGAATTGGAAAAAATGCATATGCACGAAACTGTAAATGAGACCTTTTAGCTGTATTCATCTTCAACATATGTGAATCGAAGAGGGCTTTGGCCGAATGTGGCCGAATGTGTCCGAATGTGTGTTGTGATGACATCACATGACATGTCTTGGACCAAATCTTCAGAAAATCTGCAGGAATTTGGAAAATTGCAAGCTCCTCTGAATATTGTGGAGTTTGCTTGATTTTGTGTTCATTTCTGCAATCACAAAATCATGAAACCTTGGAGGGACTGATAAAAACATTGCCATTATCTCTTCCTGTGGGTTATCAAGTGACTGGTCTGATATATTTTAAGGTGAAATGAACATGAACTGTAAACTTTTATTCTTCTGACCTTGCTATTTACTCTCCAGAAGGAACGTTCAGCCATGCCATGAAGCTCAATGAGGATCTGTCTGATCTGACGTGCATCCAGCGAGAGAATGAGCTGCTGCTCCAGCTGACCGATATTCACACTAGCGGAGGCTACAAATGAGTACCAAAAAATAAAAATAAATGTCCTAATGTTTAATGTTCCATGCATCTCATCATAACATAAATGGTAATGACACCTTGCATACCTGGAATGTCGTAGAAGGAGGGCAGCGGCTTGGCACTGAGGTTGACTGTAGCTGATCTTCTCCTCATCTGATCCAGCAGAGTTTTCTTTTCCTCATCTGAAAGCAGCTCCATGAAGAGCTTATGGGATGAAACCATGTAGGCCAAAGGAATCTCCTCTAACCTCTCACAAAGATTCCTAGGAATAAACAGTCTGGGTCAGACCACATGGACCAAGTACAATTCAAACAGTTTGATTATTTAAATCTTGCACCAATCAGCCTATGACACAGACCCCAGTAAGTACCCAATAAGAGTACTCACTTGAGAAAGAGAGCCATTTTCCTTTTGGACATCTCCGAGGTATGCTCCTTATCTAAGGACCTTGTACATACCTACAAAAAGAAACGAGAAAAAGCATAAACTATGAAATAGATTAAACAATAGGTTTGCTCATGTCAGCCAGTAATCAATTTCCCCCACTTTACCTCCAGTAGGAAGCTGATGGTGCGTTTGCTGGGTTTGAGCAGCAGCTGGTGAAAGCGGACACTGAGCACCTGACCTTCCAGAGCGTCCCGTACAGCATTACACACACACAGCTTATAACACACCTCCTCCGTAATCATGTCCCTGTTTGCACACACACACACACACACACACACACACACACACGTTCTTCACATGTTTATCCATGCGTTACAGCCCTGTCTGGAGATTCCCCCCAGAAATATTAAATAAACATCTCTTTACAGAAAGCTTCAGCATATCGAAATTTTTTGTTAAATAACATTTAAGAATTTGTTCAGTGGTAGTAGTATTGTTATTTGCAGTGACCACTTTAAAAGTCTCTGATAACAAGCTGTTACTTTAGAAATGATAACATAAGAATGAGCCCATTAATATAAACCTGTGACTTGCCTTGCCTGTGGAAATACTGCCAGAGCTGCTGTTATAGAAAATCAACACCTTCTGACCAATCAGAATCAGGAATTCAGCAATGCTGTGGTTTTTAAAGGTATTACTACAGATCTGAAATTTATACTCACAACTTGTCATCAGTAGAAGATTTCCCTTAGTAACCGAGTATATGTGATCGTATTGTAGAACTGTGTGGCTCACCCTTGCTGAACCTTATGTAGAAGCTCCAGCTGAACCGAGTGTCTGAAGCTGTTCGGCAGGCTGTGCGTAATGTTGTCTTTGATGAAGGCTTCGATCAACGCCTGCAACAAATACAAAAATGTCTCTCTCTGATCAATGTTACTTACGAAATAAATAACATAGATCAATGAAAAGACATAATTGAACTCCAACAAGGAGCTGGTTATCATGCAGAACAACAGGATAATATCACTGTTGTATCAAGTGTATCAAAGCCAATATTATGATAAATGATGAATGATTTATTGTGTAGCAATAGAATGAAGTGAATTTTGATCTGCATCCATATGCTTGGTTTAGAAGAACTGAGATTATGGAGCATTTGCATTTAAAGTTATTCATTTGGCAGATCCTTTTTTATCCCCTCCATGAGGTAGTATATAATCCAAGCATACAGCTGAATAGTTGAAGGTTAAGGGCCTTGGTTAAGGATCTATTTATATATTTGCCTATCAATCCTGTGATTTGGGCTCACAATTTTGCGATCAGAACCTTAACCACTGATTCAGCACCATCTTGTGTACTGTATTAGATATGATTACTGTGACTTCTTAAAATCCTTCAGCTCCTGCACACTATATAATGACAGCACACTGCATCCTGAAAAAGAAATAAAGAAATAATCCTGACCTGGTAATTGTGAGTCTTGATTAAGCTGTTGATGAGGCAGTAGGGGGTGAGCTGGCTGTCGCTGGAGTCCGAAGAGCCGGTCAGCGTTCTGCATGCCATCCAGTAGCCGGCTAGTCGCTTCTCATCTAGATGACAGTGTAGCGGATCCGAGCTCAGCTGCAAACCAACACGCGTACATTTGAGAAGGGTTACGGTTTATTTATGGATATCCTCTGAATTTTTTTTTAAGCCGTGTTCATTGAAAGTTTGGAGAAAAAAAAATATTTCTTTAAAAAAACAACACCAAAAAAAAACGTATGCACAAAGAATGAAAAGCAACCACTGGGTTTCATTTCAAACTAGAACGAATATGGCACTAGAGGAGATGGCACGAAAAGGCATATCCCAGAAGCCTTGCAACTGTAGCTGTAGCCAACAAACGAAAAGCAAAAAAGAGACAGAGAGAGAGAGCGCACAGTGTATGAATTTCGTATACCTTCGCTAACAGTTCCCTCGTTTTGCGGAAGTGCTCCTGAGCCTTCACATAGGCTGAAGGATCAGAGCAGCCATGCTGGAAGTAAATACCTCCTAAATCATAATGCACCTGCAAAACAGACAATCATATGAACATTATCACACAACAAAACAACATTCAAATGAAACACAGGAAATCAGATCAGAGCTTAGATGTTGGAAAAATAACAAACATTTTAATTTCCATGAAGGCATAAATGAACGCCTGGTTCTTGTCAGTCACAGATTAGTATTAAAGTGATTGCACTTTTCTAGGCACTCAAAGCGCTTTACATTGTGGGGGGGGGGGGGGGGGGGGGGGGGGGTGTGTCCTCAACCACCACGAGTGTATAGCATCCACCGGGATGATGCGACGGCAGCCATAGTGCACCAGAACACCCCCTAGACACCAGCTAACCAGATGATTACTAACATTAATCACTCAATCATTGATTGTATTCTACCTGACAGTGGAGCTCATCAGCACTAATCCTAAGGCCGGCTGTGGAGCATTCTGTCTCGCCGTTGGCTGTACTGGCATCAGCTGCCAGCAGGTCAAGCGTCCGTATAGTATGGACGTAAAAATCCTTCTTAACGTTCAGAGCTCCCTCCAGCACTGTTATGGAGTCAGTGGCCTGCTCCTTCAGCTGTCAAACAGAGCAACAAACATTTGATTAATTAATTAATTAATGGTAGGAGATTAAGTCATGCTATTTTATTCTACAACTCCATCATCAAGCAGTAGCTGACATTTAAGGATAAAGCTTTCAATATGCAAGCATTTTAAAGGATAACATATCACTTAGATACATTTATACATCATGATTCACAAGGAGTAAAATAAATAAATAAGATAAACATTTTTTAAATGAACAAAAGGCGGCTGCTGGGAGGAACCTACATGTAATAGAAAGTGTATTCTCTGTCTAGGAAAATACTGCATGGCGAAAGCTTAAGCTGTTGAAAACCTCTGGATGTTTTGTGTTATTTTATTTTATTGTTTAGACTTCCTATTCTACAGGGTGTCCCAAAAGTCTCCATATAAAGAGGGGAAAGCAACAATTTTTAGCAAAATGTCTTCCAAAATGTACATATTGACTTAATTTATAACTGTATTAATTTACATATTGAAATCATTCACATGGCTGGATCAGGAAGCTGTTGCAAGGCTGCGATGGACTTTGACAGGAGACATGGCAAGCGCATCACACACACACACACACACACACACAAACACACACCACTGCTGACAAACTTATTCAAAAAGACCGGAAGTGTTGCAGACCAACCGAGAAGTGGACGTCCACTGATGCAGGAACAACAGACGTGGTGCTGGCAAACATAGTCCCCGACGTATGGAAATTTTTGGGACACCCTGTATGCTACTTCATGTACCATTTTATTCAAATCGTTTTAAACATGTTTTATATATATACATATATACATATATATATATATATATATATATATATATATATATATATATATATATATATATATATATATATTTAAGTCTTACTTACTTTTAGAAACGTGTCAGTTAAATAATTAAATGTTAACTGCATCTTATTTCAGTATATAAGTCACGTTGGATAAAAGAATCTGCTGAATAAAAGGAGTGCACGTATCTCTGAGAATCTATGAAGTGTTTATGTCTTACCACAGTCAGTATGTTCTCAGTCAGTTCCTTCTCTTGCTGAACCAGATTCATCCTGGCAGAAGAAAAATAAATATGACAAAGTCTGGATTAGGAGTAAACCATCTAATCTAGACTCCTTTCCCCCCAGCCACAAATAAAAGCCTTGATAAAAAAAATTTTGGCAGAACATTTGTCACATCGGGTTGAGTATTTGAACCAGGTGTAACATACGTACATGTTCAGCTGATGTGGTCCAGGTTTTGTATGTTTCTCAGGAAAGCTGCTCAGCACTATAGTACGCATGGCCCTTTAAATAAAAGAAACAGAATGTGGCGTTACATGAGAAGAACTGATTCCAACAACAATTTCACATTCTTACACTATGTGAATAATATCGTATGGAAACTTATATATTTAAGTGCTACACTAGGAAAAATTGATCATGCAGATTTTGATCCGTTATGCCTGAATCCTTACACACTCCTACACACTTACCAGCGGTTGTATATAAGAACTGCCATAGCAGTAGTGGGAGGTAGCATGGACAGGTCCAAGTCTACATGCTTCACTCCAGGTGGGACTTTACTGACACACAGCAGCTCATTCAGTAACATGTTCAGCACAGGAATGGTCAAGCTGAAAACACACACAGAACAGGACAACTTTATATATCACACTTTGGACTTGAAACCCAGGGTGCACCAGCATGGCTGCTATTAAAAATCACAAATGTCTTCAATTCAGCTACAGAGAATTAAAGTTCCTAACTAACTATGAAGGTACTGAATTACCATTTAGGGAATACCTGTTGTCGAGCAATCGGTGAAGATACTACCAGATTCTTATACGGTTCAATATCTCAACTTCGTATTTTTGTCATTAATAACCAATAATAATTGAGGATCAATTAAATTTACTATGCAACATGTTCTCTATCTACTGAAATTGTATCAGTAGTTCCAATGAAGCAGGCAGTCTTCATTCGCTTACCATGGACACACTCAGCTGCATGAAGACACAAGAACACACTACATGCATCCATTTTCTGTGCCACTTATCCAACACAGGGTCACGTGAGCCCCTGGACTAGGGGCCAACCTGGACAGGGTGCCAACTCATCGCAGGGCACAATCGCACACACACTCATTCACACACTATGGACAATTTAGAGATGCCAATCAAACTACAACGCATGTCTTTGGACTGGCGGAGGAAACCAGAGTAACTGGAGGTAACCCCCGAAGCACAGGGAAAACAGGCAAACTCTACGCACATAGGGCGGCAGCGGGATTCAAATCCACAACCCAGGAGGTGCAAGGCAAACCACTAAGTCGCTAATATTCAAATGACAGTGATCATCCTGACCGATCTTAGACATTCACGGCTCTCCTTTCCAGTGCTCTTTTCCGTTGTTTTTGTATTATTTCTTTATTATTTGTTTGAGCATTATCGGTTCCACGAACATCCGCTATACAAGTCTCTTAATTTCATTGTACATATGTATAGTGACAATAAAAGGCATTCATTCATTCATTCAAGCCAACTTGTCCTTGGGTGTTTTAATCAATCATAGGATTCATTTGATACAACAAATTTAATAATTTGGGGGGAAAATAATGTAACATTAAATGATTGCACATCAGGGGTTAACGTGGGGTGTCAAAGATGATCCAAAAGTAGAGGAAATGGTGAGGTCAGTGATTTTTCCCAGCTTAATTTCTTACTGACTAAAATGAAAATAAAAAAAGACCTAACATTACACAGATTACAAAAGTGTTTGTTCACATAATTAAAATTATGTATTTAACTCCTGCTGAATTTAAAACGCCAAAAGAAATATCCCATGGTTTCAGGGAGGGGAAGTATACAGATACTGGTTGTGTTCTGATTGATTGATGTATGGATGGATGTATGGCTGGATGGATAGATATATATAACAACCTAACGTGTAATGCGTCACCACATTATAATTGTTAGTATATTAGTATTTTGTATCATCACATCATTAAGACCCCTCACCCTTTCTCGAGCACATCCAGGTCCCACCGAAGATGTGCTGCCACTTTGAGAGCGAGCAGTTTGAGAGTGCGATTGCGCCGGTTGTCTGCAGGGGGCTGGACCTGGTTCTGCTCATTCACAGAAGGCTTAGATGCTTGCTCCAAGAACTGGATAACCAGCTGCACTGGAGGAGGGTCTGTTTGCCACATGGAAAAAGACATAAGGTGATCCTGCTAGTTGATGAAAGGTTTGCAATGGTAATCCAGTAACCAGAGTTCTTAGAATATTGCAGAGCAATAAAAAATACACAACAAGTTAAATAAACATGAAATACAATTTTTTTTTAAACCATAAAAAAATTCCACTATACTCACTGGCCATTTTATGAGGTACACATATCACATCACATAACAAGAAGACACTTGGTAAGTATATAATAGTTCAATCGCAAAGTGATTGAACTCTGAATCGAGCCAGCTGCAAGAAGTGTACCAAATATTCACTATATTTTGGGTGGCAGGTGACATACTTTGTGAAAGCGGGCTGCTTAACTGAGCCACAAAGGTGCAATCTTGAACCACACGACAGACATGAGCATTGCAGAAATTATATATTCTAGATATTTTGGCTGATGGACTAAAACAGAAAATAAATGCCGGATGCGATGCACAAAATAATTATCTAGGGGTGTGTCTCAATCAGCTCCCTAGTTCAGTAGTCAGGGCACTGATCAGGAAGTCGACAATTTTAAGGGCTGTCTCAATCGCAAAATCCTTCCAGTGCACTGGAACGTTCACTCCCAAAAAAAATATCCCACAATGCAAAGACCAGGGAGAATCAATGCTCACTATGTTCCCTTACTGGGAATGACTATAAAATATTTTCTGACTATAAAATATTTTCACTTTTAAAATTCCACTAGCTAGCTTACAATCCTGCTTGAAGTACCATGACAGAAATACATGTGATTAAGCTAACACATTTATATGACATAATATAATGCCAGAAACATAGTCCTGCCCTGCCTGTTGTTGATAAATGCCAGTGGTGACAATTTACAACGCGAGTACATAGTCATGTCTCTGGAAATTGAGTCATCAGTGTTCCAATATGTAGTGAGCCAGGGTCCTTACCAGTCCCAAACTTGTGTACATAATATACTGATTCACCACCTAGGGAGCTTGGGAGCTGATGGAGGAGCACCTTAGCAATTTATTCCAAGGTCACCGCACTCCAAAAAAAAAAACAAGTAGCAAGCAAACCAAAAGTATCCCTTTCACTTGGTAAATAGTAGTGAAAATGCCCTAAAACTTCCAGTAACACTGCTGTAACTGGCCCACTTGTACCACTGCAGCGAAAGCTACCATGTCAGTGTCACTGCTGTGCTGAGATCCAGCTGATCCATCACCCAAATTATATCTGGTCAGAAGTGACGCTGTGCTTTTCTTTTTCCATTGGTGGACGTAATGGAGGGTGGCTAACATTGTGTACAGCAACAGATGAGATACAGGGAGTAATTTTATGCCTAAGTGCACCTATATATAGACACATCTAATAAAGAGGACACATATAGAAGATGGTATAGTGACCTGAGGTGGTTTTTTGTAAGTGCTGCTCAAGTAAAGACGGGTCGAGCAGAAACTCGAACCAGGCAGTCTGTGGTGGCGTAGTGGGCCGACTGCCAGTCACGGCCTCCCTGTCCGCCGCCTCGGCGCTCATCTTCACCTGAAAACACACACACGTTTGTAAGAACCTTTGGCATAATTATTAATGCAATGTTTATACTTAAAACTAATCCTGATTTTAATCCAAGAACCTAAAAGGAAAACAACATCAAAATCCTTGTGGGGACATTTGGTCCCACCAAAGATATGAAAACATGCCCATGTCCCAACTATCCACCCACACACCCACTCACTCACTCACTCACTCACTCCAACAAGTAGCTTCTTTATTTCCAAACAAAACCCTTACTTTAGGTTTACCCATTATGTAATGTCCAACGGAGAACCACTGCAGCAGTGCACCTGAGAGTAGTGAGCTTTACAATAAAGTGAAAGGAGGCTGCAACCCAAACCAACACTCCCACCTTCTTTATACACTACAACACCAGCTAAACAACAGGGAGCTACAACACTCAACATTACCAACTCACCGGATCTCCGCACTATAGAGGAAGAATTTTCTGCTTAACACAGATTTTATTTAAAATAAATACATAAAATAATATATAAGAAACGTCAAATGAAATATTGTTGCTAAAAGAATCACTTGTTCACAGCATCTTCCTCGTTTCCCCTAATGCAACAATGCTAGTTTGAAACAAGCGTAACCCTTCATAGCGCCACCTTGTGCATCGGAGGATTCCCACGCTTTCTTACATTAAAGAGAGCATAGATAGGTAGGTAGATAGATAGATAGATAGATAGATTTAAAACAAGCATAGCATAACCCTGCATAGCGCCACCTCCTTCAGGATATTGAATGGTACCGGGATTTTCCCTCCCTTATATTTATGAGGGAAACTGTAATTTAAGAAACAAATTGGTTTGCACGAATGCAGAACAGAAACACAGATTTTTTTTGGTTCTGAATATATTAAATTGTTGTTTTTTTTAATACCATGTGGTTTACTGTGTAGTTAGTGGCGTTCATAAAGGAAATTTACATGTATATCATAACGGCTGAAAAAAAACCAATAGAACCCATCATAGAAATGTTGATGGTTGCCACTACAAATATCATTACAGACCATCAGCTAACCAGTAAAATCATTAATATTACCGGTCCTTAAGGTTATCCACTAGATATAACATGCCACCAACAGAAGGTAAATACATAGGCAAATGGAAGGCAGAAACACACAGAGACCATTAGAGTTTCCATTAAAACCAGTACAATTCTGATTATAAACATTAAAACCATTACAAATTCTGTGAGGGTTTCTATTGTTTTTTGTCAGCAGAAATCTCTCTCTCTCTCTCTCTCTTTCAGAAACATACACACATTCTGAAACTTCAAATGTTTAAGGACGTCCAAACATTTGCACAAGCAAAAATTACTTTTTTTTCTATTTTTTTGTTAATCAAATATTGAATAACTGTAACTGTGCATTAAAATTTACAGAAAACTGAATTTTTAAAGTACTTTGCTATTGATGTTGGGTTCACTTATTTCTACTACACAAATCAACGAAATGTGCGATGTGTTTTTTGATCTAAGAGACATTTCAATTAAGGAAAGGCTCGTTAGTTATCTGATTAACTGGATTAAGTGAGCAGAACCAACATTGGGAACCTGTGAATCAGTTGAGAAGATGCTTAAGCTTCAGCCTCGTCAGTTAGTGACAACTAATTTGTGACAGGTGTACCACATCACCTGACTCACCTGAGTCACCTGACTTCTTAAATACGCGGGTGGCAGGCACTAGTTTCTGTATGGTGTATGGAGTAGTTGGAACATGGCGGTGAAAGTAGTCTTAATTTTGCTGGTGTGCTGTGTTGAGTTGTTTATGTTGCAATCTTTTCAGGTGGATAGTTTCATGACTGAGTCTTTTGATTATGCTTCCCAAAATAATCAAGACTTTAGAGAAGGTCATGTGGTTGTGCAGTCTGCAGACCCTGATCAGGAGGGTTGGCTCAGACAGCCCCAGAAATATTCTGTCTTTTGTGGTAAAGATGCTGTTGAAGTAGTTTTGCCTTCTGGTCCTCTTTCTGAGGTGAAGATTTGGGGTATGTATGCTGTCTGGTTACTTCATTCTTTCTTGCTTTTATCTGCTGAGTATATTGCAGGGTCTTTATCCTGTGTCTTTCTGATCTTTTGCCAGGGTCCTCCATTCTGGACCCGGTTCTAGAGGCAACGAAAGAATGTGGCTACTCCCTGACAAAGGAACAGGGGAACAATGTTCTGCATGTCAGCTTCTCTGGCTGTCATGTCATTGTTGAGGTGGGTGTTAATATGCACTTTGTGTTTTGTATTGTAGAATCTACTCTTTGCCATATTTCCTTTGTCTCTGTTTCCAGGAGGGCCGATATACTCTGCAGCTGCTGTACCGTAATAACATGGGACCTGCTGAGGTTGTCACGGTATCCTGTGATGCTAGCTCTGACATGGTATCACAAAAACTCCGTCTCCCTCGCTCAGCTGGCCAAGAAGACTGTCCACCTGCTCCAATGCCACCCATGTCACCATATAGAAAGCTGCCTCAGAACTACACACGAGGAGGTGAGCAAATAATGCCTGCCTTGCTGTTGCTGGACACCTGTAGTAACATAACTAGTGTCAACACTTGCTGTAGCTTGTCTTTATTTGACTATCCTTAAGGGGTAAGCACTGTCTGTTCTAGTTACTGGCCATAACACAAATGTAGCCTATATTGTGGCATGTACCCATTAACTGCACAGGATATGTACTTGTCTCCAAATGCCAATATGTAGTGGTGTTCTGTCGATGTTGGTTGCATAACCTGTGCTTTTAGTTGGGTGTATAGTGCCTCTGTTGCTGCATTATGTAGTATCAATATCATGTATGCAAATTGAAGTGACAAATCTGTCTTGACATTATAGGCTGTGACATTCCTACTAGCCAAAGATTGCCCTGTGGTCCTTCTGGAACTACAGCTTCTGAGTGCTTGGCCAAAGGATGCTGTGTGAATGTGACAGATTCCTCCTGTTATTACCCAATGGATCGTAGGTTGCCATGCACTGACACATGACTTGCAGAAGTGGTCTTATCCTGGTCTTACATGTGGGTTGTGTTCTTTCCTTCTTTTCCCTGTACCTGTTAGAATGTACATCTGATGGGCAGTTTGTGTTTACTATTTACTCTAATGTCACAACTATCCCTGTGAGTCCCAAAAGCTTGTATGTGGTATCCACGAACCCCTGTAAACCTGCCCATGCTACTGATGAATTTGCCACCTTCAAGTTCTCAGTGACTGACTGTGGGACAAAGACATATGTGAGTTTGGTTTAATGCCTATATCTGATGTAATTAGGTAAAGGCCAATTTGAGGTTTTTTCTATACCCCATCAGAGCATTGGAGATACCACTATTTATATGGCTGAAGTGCGGCCAGCCATCAGGGCACTTAAAATGAAGTATGGAGTCATCACCAGGGATCACCCTGTCAGGTGGGTATTTTTGTGCTTTTGAAGCTTTTGCACATTGTTTAGCTTGGCTTTAGTTCTAATGTCATAGTTGCTCCATGTCCTTTAGGCTGATGGTTGAGTGTAGGTACTCAAAGCTGAGCCCAACAATGAGGGCAAGTACTGGCTACATGGTGATGAACCCAACTGTGCCAGCTTCTTTGAGGTCTCGTGGACTATATGGTGTTCAGCTCAGGATTGCAGATGGTATGGATTTACTTGTGATGCTTAATCTGGTTTCCCTATATTTGCTCAAACTTCAAGGACATTGCTTGTTCAGTCTTGGCTTGCATAGGTTCCCTCACATCATAAAAGGTGTATCCACTTACTAATTTTTTCCCTCTCTGCCCCAAACCCCCTAGATGACACCTTCTCTTCATTCTCTCCACGTGGTCATCTGCCCTTGAAGGTTCTCCTGGGTAGACCATTGTATCTGGAGGTGCGATTAAATTCTCCCAAACCTGAGGCCACATTACTAGTAAACTACTGTGTGGCCTACACACGCTCTGCTACGAACGCCTTGGTTCTGCTCTATGAAGGGTAAGTGTGTGTGGGGGTGAGTAATGGGTGCATCATGGATGCCTTATATTCAGTCCTATTTGGTATGGTTCAGTAAGGTCATATGTGAAAGTATGACTCAAAGTGACTTGCAAATAAGGAAATCCAAGCAAAAGTTACTTGGTTAGTTTTGACTTGTGCAAGATATTGCCTGCAGTTTGAAGGGGGCTTTTGCTTATATCTGTAATGGGGCAGTAATCTGGATAAATTCTGCCACTACAAATGGCATTCCTGTCTCCCCTCTATGGACTAACTGTCTGAGGACATTTTCTCTGCAGGTGTCCCAACCCTGATCTTTCCTCTGCCCAGTCTTCATTGCTCCGTGTGTTGGATCTGCCGCAGACTCCTTACCAGCGTCGCTTTGTGGTGACTGCCTTCCAGTTCATGAATGTCACCACCCAAAAATACATCAATGAGGAGGTGCAGTATCTCTGGAAGGTTTCTTCAGTCAACTACAACTTTGTTAAATTGTACACTGAAATTTCCCTTCTCTCTAATAGATTTACTTCATGTGCTCCACTGAACTGTGTATGCCTTCTGAGACTCCATGTCGCAAGACATGCTTTGATGGAAAGGTGTGTTGACTTCATTACCCTAAATGTACAAGAAAGTGTACTTAACCAAATTGTTTTGGTAACCATTGATGTAATGAACTAGAGTGGCTAAAATAATGCAATTTTGTTTCTTACTAACCAAACTGGGAGAGGACATACTGTGCCTTTTCCTTATGTGTGAAATTATCTTTAATCCAGCCTTTGACCCAGTTATGATTGCCATGGATGCATGCCCAAGTCTCTAACCTAGCAACTGTTTGCCACTCTAGTTCAGTATCCCAGACTGAAAGCCTAGACTGTATGTACATGGCTGCATTCTGATATGTCACTCATTAGTAACTCTGTGGTGAATGTGTTGCATATGAACCCTAACACTTGCTTTTTTTTCTTTTTTTTTCTTTCTTCTCCTTCCTCTTTCTAGCCGTAACAGCCTCTTCCCAGTCAAATGTGGATACCACAGCTTTCAATATCTTCAGCATTAAAGCTTCATCTTTTAAAAACCTCCCTTGTATGCCTTTTTTATTCATTTAACCTGACCTGGATCATTTTGCCTATTGTGGTAAAGCTTTGACTTGTGCTTCAAGTAGTTCCACTCACTCCTGTTAAAGCCAGTCGGTTTTGTAATTGTGGGCCATTCTATGTGACTTGGGAAATCTGGTTTGGTGGCTTGATGCAACACTAATACAAATTACTCTACTGGACTAAGTTATTCCTCTTAACACTACATTATGCCAAAGGAAAACCTTCTCATTACAGATTCACAATCATGTATTCATGTACTGTCATCCCTAATAAGTGATCACCCAATGCTTGTGAAGATTCATTGCAAATTTTTGGCTCTGGAGATCCAAAATGAATATCCACTTCTGCTGGGTACATGGATGGAGTGGAATCCTGGGGAAATAATCCAGACACTGCTGCAGAAGGTGTGCTATCAGGATTTCAGTGTCCAATACCTCCCACTCACATAAAACCCATAAACTTTTATATTAGCAAATGGAATGGGATCAATGCCTCATGAACAAACTCCAGGAAATCAGCTCTACTCTTGGCAAAAGAAACTTTTCTAATCACTGGGGCCACGTTCTCGACACCCACTGTCAAATATCACTCCAGGATAAGATTTTAATATTAGATTTGCCAACATGTACCTTCTGCTGGAATCCAATTTCCTTGCAACCAGTTTAGATTACACTGGTCTTAACACTGAGAAACCTTTTTTATCGTAAACACTCTGGAAGAAGTTAACGAACTCAAACCTAATGCAGTTTGAGTTATTAAAGGGGTGATTTTTGTGGTGTTCCTTATACATCTCACCATGGAAAAAGTCCTATAAGCTGGCATGGTTTTAACTATCTATTTAACATTTAGTCACTACAGTCCTTTATTTTGAGTCACTTGGGTAAGCCTTTATTGTGATTGGAGAGGAGCTGGCAGGTCTGGTGACCTTGATTTAGAAAAATGGTTTTGACTACAGAATGCTTCTTTCCCCTATTTAAATACAGCGTTTAGAATTTGTTTGCATCTTATTGGTGACTATGCACAATTTTGTATCCTGTTTAAAGGATGCAAATCACTAACTGCCTATTACTATTCTGTGGTTGACCCCTTTGTGCACCAAAGATGGTAATGGTATATTGCATTGTGTATTGCTCACAGCCATGTCTGATATATCTGACCATGCTGTGTTATTTCTGTAGTGGTAGTTGTGGTTCATTCTACAACCCCTGGCAAAAATTATGGAATCTTTACATTTGGATGTTCACCTGCCTTTAAAAAAAAAATTAAAAATCATTACTTCATACCAAATAATCACATTTTTTGGTGGCATGAACCATATCTCAAATAAGTTAAATGAAATTATTTTAATGGCATATCTTTTCCAGATCAAGTAGAGAAAATTATGGAATCCCTCAATGCAAAAAAATGTAATCGCCTTGTAATATCCATTTCTAAAACGAATAGCACCACAAGTCTAAAAATGCAAATTAGTTTGTGGTTAAGACTGCTTACAAACCTTAAACTTGGGCATTTTGATAAGAAACATGGCCCCAGCCAGAATTGTAAGGAAAAGGATTTTAGAACTCCTTCAAGAAGGAAATCCACTAGAGTGTGGCAAAAGATGTTGGTGGTTCCCACTCAGCTGTGTCCAAGATATGGTGCCTGTATAAGTAAAATGGGAAGTTTATACAAATAAAACACGGGTAGACCAATGAAGACAGCAAACGTCTCGATAGAAAATTCAAAGCAATATGCCTTAAATAGAAAATGCACAACAAAACAAATGGGCAGAAACATGAGTAAATGTTTGACAGAACTGTAAAAAATTGGCTGAATGGGATTTACATATAGAAAAGCCAAACATAAACCAGCACTGACACTTAAACAGAAGAAAACAAGGTTACAGTGGGCTAAAGGGAAGCAATCATGGAGTGTTTATGATTGGATGAAAGTGATATTCAGTGATGAATCACAGATCTACATTGGCCAAGGAGAGGATGCCAGAACATTTGTCTGGTGCCATGTTAGTGAAACATATAAAGATGACTACCTAAAGAAAACTTTCAAAATCAAATCAAATTTCCCCACTTATATGGGGTTGCACGTCAGGTAAAGGACCAGGAGAGACTTCAAATGCACAGGTGTACATTGCAATTTTGGACATTTTTTTAATTCCAACAATTGACAATAGGTTTGATGATGAAGTAATTTTTCAGGATGATAATGCATCTCACCACAGAGCAAAAAAAGTTAAAGCTTTTCTTCAGGAAAGGCATATCAACTTAATGAAATCATACAGTCCAGATCTCAATCCATTTTGAAAATTTATGGCGGAAATTTTAACAATTGGTCCATGATAAGGCTTTTTCTGTTAGAGAAAGTTGGAACCAGCTTGATGGAGAATATTGTTTTTTATTAGTGAAGTCCATGCCTTTTTGTTGATGATTCCATGGTGGCTTAGCTGTTAAAGCTCTGGGTTACTGATTGGAAGTTAGGGGGTTCAAGCCCTGGCACTGCCACTCTTGGTCCCTTGAGCAAGGCCCTTAATCCTCTCTGTATCATGTCTGACCCCAACATCCTGGCGTGCTGGGGTATGCGAAGAAAAGAATTTCACTGTGTTGTAATGTATGTGATTAATAATGTATGTTATTATTAATGTGATTATCATTATCAATATTTTCTTCAACATTGAATGATTCCATATTTATTTTACTCTACTTGATCTGAAAAAAAACGCTGTTGCTCTACAACTTGGAATTTGGTTTGTCCGTCTTTTGCACCTTACAAGGATGCCCCCTAGTGGAAGCCAGCTGGAGTTGTATTAGTGGGAAGGCATTTCTATCTTCACTGTTTCCAATGCAATTAGCCCATTGTGTTTGAGCTAATTTGCAAATACCACATTTTATTATGAATCAGACTTGGGGAGTAACAGAATACATGTAACAGCGTTAGGTAATCAGGATACAAATAAAGTGGTAACTGTAATCCGTTACAGCTAAAAAAAAAAAAAAAAAAAATATCAGATTACAGATACATTTTGTAAATAACAATAATAATTAAAAAAAATACATTTTAAAAAGGGAATAAACGTGTTGACGTAATAAACTGAGAAGCTGCACATGAAAGTTTCAGAGGGGCGTTCTTTATCCATAAACAAAAATTCATGGGCTCATTTCTGACTCTCACATTTTTTGATTGAGATAGACTCACTGCTCAGGTCTTTTTGTTTAACTAGCAATAAAAAAAAATGTGATAGATTTCTGAAAATAGGCTATATGGGGAAAAAATGTTGTAATACTTTGACATTTACTGTTTTCATTTGTTTATTTTTTAATTGTCTATCTCTTGGTGCCATTGCTTCCTTATATGAATTGCATGGTACTTACCCTTTACCTTTGTCCTTTATAATTATTATTATTATTATAAAATTTCAATTTTTATTTTTTAATTTACTTTCTTTTATATGTACATGTGCATGTGTGTATGTAGGTAGGTGTGTGTGTGTGTGTGTGTGTGTGTATATATATATATATATATATATATATATATATATATATATATATATATATATATACGTGTGTGTGTGTGTGTGTTTGTGTGTGTATGTATATTTATTTATTTGTTTGTTTATTTATTTGGTTGGGTTTTTAAAAATTATTTATTTAAGTTTCAGTGCAGGGGGAAAAGAGTTCAAATCCATCCAGAACACCAAATTACGCACAGGGAACGCGAGGATCAACTTTCCCCGTCAGAAAGACATGTCAAAACGAAAAATATCAGATTTTTTTCAAACAATCCTCATCTCTGTCTAGCACCAATGCTGATGGCACACCTGCTAATAAAAAAGCTTTTGCTCCAAACTTTTGTTCCAAAGCAAGCAGAGAAATAGAGGGGGGAAACTAGGGATTTCATTACCAGAATTAACCATTTCAGGAAAGAGACTGAGAAAACAGAGAGATAGTCAAAAGCATAAAAAAGCCCGTGACTGTGTAATCGCAGAGTGCTCCTCAAAACATACCATCAGCACAAGCAGTGTCTCGTGCATGTGAACTACAAGATGTTCAGTTCCCACTTTAAGTGAAATGCTGACTCTATAAAAGTGTACACACATGACAGGATGACTGAAGTAAGTAAGTGTTCAAAAATTTTTAAACGTAAGTTCATTCTTACGTAGCACTTAAAAAAAAAAAACTTTGTTCACCTATTTTGTTTTTCTTATAAGAGGCAATGGTTCCTGAAGAGATTTTTAGTCTGGAGCCCTGCTTTTGACACAACACAATATAGACAGCTGCATGGTTATAGTTCTGGTATTCGCTTGCCAGCTGTGACTCACATGAGTAACAAATGTATTTATTTTATTCAAACAAATCCAAACATTGGACATTGTTTTTAAGCTCTAAAATAAGCTCTAAATAAAAGTATTTTAGATCATATTGCTTTTCTCTTGAGTTTATTTACGGGTGACCTTGAAGTAATCCAAAACTAGTCAGATTACATTACTTTCATCATTTTTAACACACTTGTGTGTCTAGTTAAGGACGACACATTTTGTCAATGTGTTAGTAGGCCTACATTTAACACATGCTGTGTGTTAGTACATTTCCACACAAAGATGTGTTAAAAAAATAACACAGAGGTGTGTTTATACTTTTTCCCACTTTTTTTTTGGATGGGTAAAGTCTACTAAAATGCTCACAAAATAAACAAACAATTGTATGAAATTTATTTTTAAAAATCATCCAAACATTTGACAGATGTAAAAATTGGAGTTGATGCATCTTCTTACAAATCTCCCTGCCATCTGGGAAGATAAGAGTCCCACTCGCTTCCATTTGAAAAGCAAAAAGAGTGTTGGTTAGTTGTTAGCTACAAAATATGGAGAAATGCCTTTGAGCTACAACTGAGAAACAGAATCCCAAATTGTGTAATTTTGGAAATGTGGCCTCCACTCTCCTGATGAACAAAATGGCTCTGTAGACTCACCAGGGAAATCTAACTAACTTGCGAATATTTATTTTCCCACCTTTTGCACCTCACCACCAATTTTTTTGCACAACCTAATTAAGTCAACCAACATTACAGAGATAGTGGAAAGAATAACAACCTAAACTCCATCCTCTCTTTCTGTCACGTTAACCTTGTGAAGAACTTTTGGACTCGACATTACTGAGGTAGCTAAGTTCCATTAGCCACTGACTGTCTGTACCTGTTAACCAACATTAACATTCACCGAATACATGAAGAAACATGGCTCTAACCCATCCTCCTAATGCTAATTACTACAGCTTGCCTCGTCCAAAACACTTACTAAATGTTGTTAACATTAACCCACTCTCTGTATTACATCATGGTCAACAGCTGTAATGCTACACTATCGTTAACTTTCAAAAAGGGAACAGGAATGTCTAACATTACGGCGAGCTGTATGCTAAAGTAACGTTATCAACTCAGGTGAGCGCCCAGTTTAGCATCACTCATTCCTACTGTGATTGGTGACAGCATCCAGCTAGCAATTGGACAATAATTTAACATATCTTGTGTTGGTCACTCATGTGAATTTTTTTTTCTTTTTTTTAAACACATTTATTGGATAATTTAACCCAACATGTGCTGAAATAATAATAACACAAAAAGTGTGTAGGATATTAAAACATTTTTTCTGAGAGTATGTTTGAGTATTTTAGAATCTGCTGATCTTCTGGGATTTTCACACACAAAAGTCTCTAGAGTTTACAGAGAATGGTACAGGAAAAAAAAACACAGAGTAAGCAGCAGTTCTGCTGGCAGAAAGGCCTTGTTGAGATTGGTCAGAGGAGAATGGCCAGGCTGGTTTGCGCCTCCATGAAGGCTTCAATAATTCAGCTACTCTTTAAAACCATACACAATGCACAAACACATTGAACTTTGAGCAACAGCAGAAGACAAAGGTTCGACTCTTGAATCTGTGGCTACACTGGGCAGAGACTTGCTGAAAATAGATAGCTGATGATTGGGAAATAATATTCAACTGATAACCTAACCTAAAGAAGTGGAAGGCAGGTGTACATCATACAGCTGTTTGGGCTATACAAATGCATTTATCTGCACTGTGACACTTAGCCTCACACCTCCAGGGTCGGGGGTTTGATTCCCACCGTGGTCCTGTGTGTGCGGAGTTTGCATGTTCTCCCTGTGCTGCGGGGGTTTCCTCCGGGTACTCTGGTTTCCACCAGTCCAAGCATGGTAGGCTGATTGGCATGTCCAAAGTGTCTGTGGTGTATGAATGGGTGTGTGAATGTGTATGTGAGTGTGCCCTGCGATGGATTGGCACCCTGTCCAGGTGTTTTAAATGTTAATAGCTTCAGATGACAAATGTTGGTGTTATCTGGTAGATCCCCCAGTATGGGCTGTGCAGTACCTTACAAAGTATATACAGCCAACATCAGTGTAAACAGAACATATTCCACATTGTGAAATTGTTGTAAAATATGTCATGAAAGTGTAGTGAATAGCTTGAGTATTCATTTTGCTTGTTTAGTTTGTTTATTAGTGGAGCTTTAATACAAATTATGATTCCAAAAATACCAGACAAAATTGACAATTGCACCAGTAGAACTTGCTTAGAACATAGGGTTGGTTCTTAAATCTGGCCTCAACATGTCAGCAATGCATCAACTGGCACATTTGGCCCATTAATTTGGAGGATTCTGGGCAATCCCTTACTTTATCTGTGCCATATTTAGCTGCCAGATCTGGCACCCGACTGATTAATCAGAACAGGGCAGAACAGGTTGTGTTTACTTGGATAGTATGTATACTACACCATGATGTTCACTTCATTGCTCTGTAGGTAAATAATAGCAAACTTCCTGCCTTACTTTAAATCAGTGCCAGGTCTGTCACTTTGCTGTATTTCAAGTAGCAAACTATGGTTTAATGGTAAAATGTAAATATACGCTAAGGCTATTTGGACTATTTCTGGTAGATGTAAGCAGGGTGAGTGTTGCGTAAAGCTCATAAACGATGGTTGTTAAAATGTTTTTATGGCTTGAAATATCCTGTGACTTCTTTTCAGAGTTATAGGAATGCTGTGTTAATCTGCAAAAAGCCAGTGCTGGCTATAACATCCAGTAGCAACAACAATCATGGTCTAATTGCTAAGGCTTAGGGTAAGGAAGACATTCAAGAAAAGCATTTTTTTCTTCTTCTTTTTGACTGGCCACAAAGATATTTCACAAAAAATGACATGGATACATTTTTGTACTTTGTAATCTTGCCTTGGCTGACTGCCTGCAAAGGTTATATAAAAAATAAATAAATAAAAAAAATCATACTCCTAAATACCTTTAGTGTGATTCATTAAGTGTGATTTACTCACACAGTACATGTCAAGATTTGATCAAGTTTTTGAACAACTACTTGCTGTAGTGGAACAGACTAATAATAGTCTAATAAATCCAGCTGATCAGATACTAGATGTCAAAATGTTCATGATGCACCGGTGCTGTTAAATCATAAAAGCAGAGGAAAACATGTACACACTACTTATTGCTTATAATAATAATAATAATAATAATAATAATAATAATAATAATAACAGTAGCAGTAGTACTAAAAATAATGAAGCAGGATGAGGAGGAGGAGAAGAAGAAAATGAAGAAATCCCATACAAAACAAGAAGTGCTTGGAACCCTACTAATAACTTGGATGGACAAGGCTATAAACTTGTCAGCATATATTGCGTCACCAGAGCAACGGTCAGTCATACGCAGCGACTTCACCTTCGGTCTTCTTCAAACATGTACTGCGTATACGATTGACTGATGAAAACATGATTGACAGCGGCTTCGCCCAGTCACATTCCTTTTCTACGACAGAACGGTCGGCTATTGGTTCTTATTGTTACACCACGCCCATACACTCTTCAACTACCTCACTGATCTCCTTTCTGAGGCAACCATTTCTTTGGCTAGTAGACGCGAGCTAAACGTTTGTGTGTGTTTCAAACTGTCCATTCGCGGGTATATGGCAAAAACGGCCGCTTTTCTTTCTTACCCAGGTGTCCCCACTACTCTTTAAAAATTCCGCCGAAAAAGAGGAGACGATCTTCCAAAACCTTCAAGCCGTTATCTCACGTAAGTATGCTTTACACGCGACTCCATCCTACAGTCGTTGGCCGCTTTGAAGCGGGAGACCAGCTACAACATGGCGGCTGCTGTTGTGCTCGGGGTTGGAAGCTGTGCTATGTACCGATTAGCCTGATCATACGTTTTAGTTGTATGTAAAATGTCTTCAGCTCGTTTTGTCACTGTGTTTTGTAAACATAAAGTGATTATGGACTCAGAATAAACGGGTATACAGAATAAACCTGATACACAGCGGAATGTTGAAAGGCGTTTTGAAGTTGATTCATTTGACTAAATCCGGGTGATTGTACCATGTGTTAGTTAGTTGAGTGGTTTTAGTGGACGATCGAGCAAAATTGAGTAAATTGAGCTGATTTAAAAATAATAATAATAATAATAATAATAATAATAAAGAAAACGGCTTTCTTTGTTTAGTTGGGAATAATTAGTGAACTAAAAAAGTAATAATAATAATTCACGGACCATGTAATGATTAACTGTTCAAAGAACAGTCTTATTATTATTGTAATTATTATTTTAATTATTATTATTATTATAAACATGTTTTTTTTTAAGGTATAGACCTTTTAGACAATAAAACTTCCAATCGGAAACTCTGACTGGTAACCTATTTAATAACTATTTCCATAGTGACTTGCAGTACTTCCTGTCGTCATTTCATTGCTTTATATAACAATAATAAGAATAATAAATACTACAAATCATAATTACCAATAATAATAATGTGTTACAGGCCCATATTGGTCCCCATTTGAGAACCATGGCTTTATAGTGATCCAAAATGTTTTTGTTATAGTTATTGTTTTTCCCCCATCAGGAGCTCATGCGTCATTCATTGCACAAAGTGTACTAGTGTGTACTTGTGCGTTTCGCAGTGTTTAATGTTTATTAATGTTTATTACTGTGTGTTTTATGTTCCGTTATCTCTCTTCATTTCCTGTTTTCATAACGTGATGAGGAAAAAATGAAAAAGATGACTCTGTGTAATACTTGGGTATACTGCCGTTATGCTTTTTAACTAGGGAAACTTTAAGAGCTGCTGTTCTTGAGACTCAGATTTCAGTTTGAAAGGACTTGGTTCATTTCTCCTGAAACCTTTTCTGATTTCCTTCAGGAAACTTTGCATGTGATCATGGGCCTGCTTTAATCTTCACTTGGATCTGCTGACAGTCTGATACTGCTATCTTATCACGGTTTCTGTATTAACTTATTTTAATGGCTAATCTATGGCCTTGTTCGGACCAGTGTACAATTACAATGGGGGCATCCGTTATTTGTAAATATTCCTTATCGTGTTTGTGATCGGCCCTGTCCACGATTTCTTGTGTTTTTCGGCAAGTCAGCAGTCATCTGGTAATAGTAATCCAGCACCTGTTATTTAGTATCGGTTGTCTGTGGTTTCTTGATTTATCTGATAGCAGGTAACAAAAATGTCACAACGCACTTGGGCAGTAGATCAGACACGCATTGTTGCTTGGACATAAGAAAACTCATAGGAGGTAGGTTTTGTGTTGTTTAAACTTGAGGGTTATTCTTAGCCACCACAACAGTTAGCATGTGGTGTGTTTATCAGTGACACATACTGGCTTATAGGCTTTGTGATGGCCAACAAATGTGTTTGTTTTAAAACAAAACCCAAGCCCTGATCTAAAAACCCTATGTGTTCCCTATCATTGATATCTGTTGTGATCAGAGTTTTTGAAAATGTTTTCGTTGCTCTGTTTTGGGTATCTGCATGAGATATTGTTTTAATACTATAATCAGAACACTATATGTGAAGTAATTTTTTAATCATTTTTCCATTTATTTTTCCTTACAGGGCTCCCCTCTTTCTCTACAGGTGTATAAGCGCTACCCAGAAGGCCTAGGGAAGGCACTCTACCGCGAGCAATTCGACTTCAACGCGGAGCCGCCCTGGGATCCTAGCTGATAGCGGGAGAAACCCATCTCCCAGCTTGGCCATGTGAGCGTCAAACAATTCTGAATTAGTCACTTGTGCATATAATGAGTTATAGTAAGTAAATAATCCTGCTAAAGAAGTCTCCGATATATAACCCATATGTGTGTTTTTTATTATTTTTTTGTAGCCCTTTTTGATTTTTATTTAAAAAGGAGCCATACTTTATATGCTTGGCTTATTTTCTTCATCTAACATGAAAACGCATTTACTAACCCCAACACCTCATTTTATGTTTGGGTCATTTTGATCTGAGAATAAAACAGTACAAAAACAAATTATGAAATCACTGCTTTTTACAAAAATCACACACACAGGTGAATTCAATCCAACCCGATTACAGACATTTGCTGGTATTAACATTTCCAGGCATGAGAATCGGTTTTGTGTGTCTTTACTTTGCCCCAAAACAAACAGATGCATTCAAGGTTGGTCATTTTAAATATTATTACCTGTCTCAGCTGGCCAAAGTCAACATGACCTGTGAATAGTACATCCGTTCCTAACTAGTGAATAGAGCACAAGGATAAAACTAATCAACACTATATTGTTTATGTAAAAATGCTTTTAGTGATGAAATCTGTTGTATTTCCTTTGCAGTTTGTTGCATATTCACAGGACCCAAAGGCTCAGTACACTCTCTATGATTGTCGGATCTGCGGACTACGGTTGAGATGAAAGGATTTACTGATGAACTGAACTACGTTGTTGAACTGCTTGAGGGAGGAACAACCCTCGACGATGTCGTTGACAACCACATTTATGAACAAGCTTTGGTGAGTGGATCTATCCGCTATGCTGTTTAGTAAAACCTGCAAAGAAACGTCACCATCGACATCGTTACTGAATAACCTACTCGGTATTAACAATCCAGGGGCTTCTTGGGGCACTGTTGGATTTCCTCGGTTTAATTAGTGGCCATGAAATGCGCACACGTGTGTTTATGCACTTAGTCTAATAGGTTCGTTCTTTCAGGCGTAATCTAACTAGTAGATGTTAACTGAATTGCGTTCGCTAGCTGCAGTAGTTAAATTTGATCGAGTAGGGTTGCAATGGAAAAGAGTGGGTTTTAAAAATCAGAAAAGCGTTTCTCTGTGTCTGTCTGTTTCATCTTGTCCGATTTCCTCGTCTCCGATTTCTTCGTCGTTAAGGATCTGTAATGGCTGATCGTCAAGAAAAGCATGCTGTATGAGAGTTGTTATTTTCACTCAACCAGGCTTTTCCTCACCTAGCCCTTGTTGGAGCATCGGTTGATGCCATGTGCTGCTAGCAATGAACACCTCGTGCTGAGTTTAATGCTTAGGAGGTTATGGTGTTTGCATCAGTTGACTCATGAGCAATGTGGAGATCCTGGACTCGTGTGTGTGTGTGTGTCAGTGCTCGCAGAACTGAAGTGCCTCTTACACCATGACAGTTTCTCTGCACTCTCGCTTCACTGCTTCATGATTGGGAATATTTTTTTTTGTGCGCACAATTCACGGCTAATTGCACTCATGAGGTTAATGAGGTTAGCCGCCTTTGCCCCCTGTTTAAACTGCTTAAACATCATCAAGATTACTTGTTTTTACAAGTAATACAAGATTACAAGGTTACTTGTATCGTGTTGTAGTTTTTTCTCTTGGTATTTTTACAGAGCACCGTTTTCCAGTCTGATTTGCTTTGATTGTCATCATTACTCATGAAATACGTCTAGTTCACTGTCATTTCTTGTCGTCTGTTTATTAGTGTGACATTGGCTGCGTCTGAAATCGCATACTGTGACAGTACCATACTGTGACAGTACCTTGCATTCGATTCAGTACCTACCGCTCGGCTGTTGATACAGTACATACTGATCAGTATAAATGGTAAGCATGAATACAACGTGATACGGACGTATTACGCGGCGCGGATTCTGACAGTTATTACAAAGTTCTACTTTGTTTAATAAATGGAACATGGTATGATGTCGTTGACATTAGCATTTAGTCATTTGGCAGACATATTTTTATACAAAGCAATAATTGAGATGGGATACAATCCAGGCATACAGTTGAGAAGGTCAGGCTGAACGATTTGTGCTCACAAGCTTCCAAATACTAGCCCAAATCATTAACCGCTGAGCTAGCACTGTCTTATTTACTCATGTTACTGGTATCTCACTCTGGTTTTTAGTATGTTTGTTTGTTGTTTGCTGTTTTTTCTCCAGGCTGAAAAAAATGCATTTGTTGTGGCTGACCTCGGTGCATTGCTGCAGCAACATGTTCTCTGGCAGAGCACCCTACCCCTAGTTCGACCGTTCTACCCTGTCAAATGTAACAGCAGCCCTGCAGTCATCGAGATTCTGGCTGCTCTAGGAGTCGGTTTCATGTGTGCAAATAAGGTGAGGTTTTCTTGCTTTACTATTCCACACTGGTTTATTTGTATGATCAGGAATGGGCGCTGTTTTAAGTTTTTGTCTAATTCCATTACCACCACCCCTGCAAAATCTTTCAGGCTGAAGTCTCAATGGTACTCAACCATGATGTCTCTCCTGAGAACATCATCCTTTCTGGTGTTTGCAAACAGCAGTCACACATCAAACATGCTGCCAAGAACGGTGTGAACTACCTGGTGTGCGATAACGAGGCCGAGCTCGGGAAAATCGCCCGTGCTCACCCGAATGCTAAGTCAGTTTCCACTTACTAACATATTTGGGATTTTCATCCTTAATGCCATGTTCTTCGATCGACGTTCAGTATTCTGTATAACACGTCATCTCTCTTCACAGGCTTCTCCTGCAGTTATGCACCGAGGCACAAACAGAGGAGGCCAGCATGCTGTTTGGCTGCTCGCTGAAAAGTTGCAGGCACCTTTTAGAAGCTGCCAAAGGGATGGGTGTGGATGTGATTGGAGTAGTGTAAGTCTTTTATTTTGGGCAAGCATAACATCTATAATAAGCCCAGAGTTTCACTTGAATCACCTGGTCGTTATAATTCTACAGGTTCCAGGTACCAGCGTCATGTAAGGACCCTCAAGTGTATGCCCATGCCCTGTCTGATGCCCGCTGTGTATTTGATATGGGGGTGGGTGGACAAATGAATTCATATACCTAAATATAATACGCATGGAAATTAGAACAACTTTAATACAGTACTACAGTTCTTTTTTCTTTTTTTCCCCCTTTCTTTATTATTATTTAAATAAATAAATATTGATACCACTGATGTCTAATTTGTTCTTCTCCAGGAGGAGCTTGGGTTTAATATGGAGGTTTTGGATATTGGGAGTGGATTCAGTGGCTCTGAGTATCAGTTGAAACAGGTGACTTGTATCACATATTTCTTTATATAACTTTGTTTTTTTCATGGTTTAACAGTTAAATTTTTTTGGGAAGTGACAATGTGCTAAAAGTTGTGGGGATTTTTTTCTTATGTTTTTGTTGTTGTTGTTTTTTCTTTTAGATCCATGCTGCTATTAGACCTTTGCTTGAGGCCTATTTTCCTGTTAAGTCTGGTGTACGAGTGATTGCTGAGCCAGGAACCTTTTACGTGTCTTCCTCTTTCACCCTGGTTGTAAATGTCATTGGCAAGAAACTAGTAGCCAGAGATCTTCATGGTGAGTCTAAAGGTGGGTTCTTTAATGCCAGTACTGACATTATATAACATGGCATCTTTGATGGTGGTGAGAATAGATATGTTTTTATTTTCACGACCATTGGGCAAGATTACAGATCTGCACTTGTATATACTGTCTGGATTTTCCTAGGATTTGTTACAGTTTAGCCAGACAAAGTCATAAAGCATATCAATTACATAAGGAAACTTAAATCTTTGGGGAACTTATTAACTGGTCCATCTGAGATCGACCAGTGAAAATGCTGGTGCGCTGTCAGGGTAAACCCATTAAGATTTACTATTCTACACTGGTTTATTTGTATGATCAGGAATGAGCTAAACCCATTAAGCCTGTAGATAAGACTTGTATACATTGCTAGTATTAACTGTTAGACAGAAATATGCAGTGCCTAATTAAAGTGATTATAGAGATAGGCCTTTTTTTAGATTAGATTGCAGTGATGGCAATGCTGCTCCTTTTACAATAGGAAAATACGAAGATTCAGTGTGCAGTTTGGGATCAAGGTACACTATATGTGGGTGCAATGTAGAAAAGGGTCTGACATGATTTATCTTGGTTTCATTTGTTTAATCATAAAAACCTGCCATTTTACCAGGGGTGTGTAGACTTTTTATTTATTTTTATATCCACTGTATGGGCCTTCCCCAAAACTGTTGCCACAAATTTGGAAGTACACAATTGTATACAATGTCTTTGTAAGCTGGAATTAAGAGGCCCAAACATGTTCCAGCATGACAGTGCCCCTGTGCACAAAGCCAGCTCCATGAAGACATGGTTTACCAAGGGTAGAGTGGAAGAACTCAAGTGGCCTGCACAGAGCCCTGACCTCAACCCCACTTAACACCAATGCAAAGGAGGGACTAAATCTAGAACAGCATGTTCAACTAGCTCATGTGTGTGTGATTGGTTAGGTGTCCACATACTTCGGACATATAGTGTATGATGTATATATTAAATAGGAAGAAAAGAATACTATAGATATTAAACAGAAAATTAAGAAGGAGAGAAATGCAATAAAGTGAATGAACATGTACATTTTTTACACAATGAGAGATGTCTGTTTAAACATGTATATTGCAATATGCAAGGTTAAAATGATTGCCTTCAATGCTCAAATGCTACAATTAACAGTAAATAAGGTAAAAAAAAAAAAAAATAGTGCTTTTATAATGCAAAGCCTTGCCTTGAGCTGATTTGGCATCTTAATAACAAACCTGTGGTCACTCCTGCTGGTAAACAGTGTTTTCTGTTACTTTTGACTGATTTCAGTGGTAAGGGGATTAGAGAGTAACCCTATGGTAGAGTGGATTGCATGCATGTTACAAAAGGCAGATTATAAAATTGAAAGCTGCTCCTTGAACTCAAACCCAAAATAAAATATTGAAGGGTCAGATGTTAGATCAGGAATGTAGCCTTGGAGCCTGCAAAGCTGCTTATCTGTGTTATCTAGACATAAACTTGTGGATCCTTTTTTGTCTTGCTTTAATTTTGAGTTTTGTTACTCTCATCAGAGCTGACTCTAAGCGATGACCCTGAATTTTTGTACTATTTGAGTGATGGTGTATTTGGATCTTTCGTTGGCAAGCTGTTGGGAAACATCATTCCATCCCCCTCAGTGCACAAGGTAAAGAACCCTGACACAAATGCACGTACATATAAGAGAATTCAAAACGAGCCAACATGAACTGGCTTTTTCGTGTCTGCTGGTCTTTTGAGCTCTGGATTTTTCTTGTGTTTGCAGATGTCACTCTCCGCAGACAAGCCGGTGTTCTCCAGTAGTCTGTGGGGTCCCTCCTTTGACGTTTTGGACCAGGTGGTGGAGCATTGCCTTCTACCTGAGCTCTCTGTGGGAGACTGGCTCATCTTTAAAAACATCGGGGCCTGTGGTAATGAGGAGACAGCGGTCATCAGCGACTCAGAAAAACCATCCATGTATTACACCATTTCTGAAAGCTCCTGGTAATTAACAACATATAGAATTTTCCTTTTTTTTCCATGTAGTTTTTTTAGTATTAAGATTTTTTTTGTATGTAGTCTTCTTACATTGCGTCTTGTATCCCTCAGGTTCGAGATGCAGGAGGCTGGAATCTCACTTGACAACACCATGAAGAACTTTTCATTAGTTCCATATGGCTTGTAGTTGAAAACTCTGGCTCTGACTCCTAACCTGGGCATTTGAATGGCTTCTACAGCGAATAAACCAACAGCCATAAACAGAACAGTTAATGCTTAGCTACTAAGAAAACATGATGACCAGTGGCATTTGGGATCACAGAATAATTGTCCTTGTCTTAGGTTTTCACAATTTATTGGTCGAAATGCGTTTTTTTTCTTCTTGTCAGCCAAACGGAAGAGTCAAAAAGCCTCATATTTAGTAATAACATATGCAACAAAATGGATGGCTGTGGAGATGGGATCCTGTCTTTGGGTTTCTTTATCAAAAATCGTTTACATAAGTGTTTAATTAATTTAATTATTTACTGATTACCTGCTGATGGTCTTGTAAATGAGTTGTCTGTTGCACCATTATGCACTTGTGTATATTAAAATCAAATGTGATTTTAACAAGTTATTTTAGAAGATAGAATCAAGTGTGTTACAGCCCTGTGTGTAAATCAGCACAGTGAAATTTCGATATTAATTTGTCGTATTTGTGCTTACCCCTCACTGTTGTATATGGGTTTGACAAACTGTGGAGTGCAACTAAACTCATTTGATTAAATTTCCACTACAGTGCTTGTGGCACTATTTCCCAGTATTGCTATGTATTTCAAACTGTTCCTTGATTGTGTGCCATGATCAAGTTTGTCACCTCAAAAGACTCTTAGTAAGAACGTTGTTGGTAGGCACCTGCCCTTTTTCGTTGTGTAAATACCACATATGTATGTTTGACATTAAAGTAACTTCTGGGGCTGGGACTTGCTTGGTGATTCCAAGCAAGATTACTCGAACCTATGCTCAAAATACCAGTAACAATTTCTATACATTCAGCAAGAGTCATGCATTTTATTATCAATACTATTTAAGATTTGGTAATGTCCTTTGGTTGCGTTTGTTACCAAAATCAATCATTTATTATTCTATTAAAAAAAAAAAAAAAAACACCTTCATAGTGCTTTTGAAGCAATCTCTTCCAAGAGATGTTTTGTGGCTTGGGGGGGTGTGGGTTTTTTTTTTTAATTATTAAATTTTTTTTATAGATGCTATAAAATTATACCTTTTTAGTTTTAGTATTTGTTTTTAAAGCTTAATCAGCTTCATATTAAAATGTATCACAGTACACCCAGATCATATCTTAAAATGCTATTTTCGTTCCCGAAAATGCCCATATCCCCACAGTGGGAAATGAAATCACCCTGTTAGAAATGTAAAATATTTTTATCTAAGGAAATAATCATGGACCATGGCCTGTTTTTGACTGTAACATTGTGTTCAAATTTCTGAAAATACTAACCTTAAAATAATACATTTCCTTGTCTGATATGTTTCTCTTTAAAAAAAAAAAAAAAAAATCAGCACTGAACATACTTTAAATGTGATTAAATGTTCACAAATCCAAGAAAAATACAAAGATTACAGTATGCTTTAAGCACTCAAAGTTTAAAATCTAGGTCTTGCATCGAACTTTAGAGATGTTTTGGTAAGTTTTAGATGCAACTGTTGCTAGTGGCTTGTACTGGGCAGTTTCTGCTTTCAGTCCCTGCTTCATCTATTCATGTTTCATTTTTCAACTGCTCATATATAGATTATTCATGAACTTTTAGAGAGCCTTTATAATTGTTTCTTGGTGTTTTCCTGAGGCAAGCTGTTTTCTTTCGTGGGATTCCAAGATCAGCAGTATTACCCCACATGAATATTAATTATGTGCGCTTTTTACGTTTGCTGAATTTCAATGATGGTTTCTAGATTTTAGTATAAACTACAGCTGTAACCAGACTAACCTGACTAAAGCCAAGATATAATCATTTGAAAGATTATTCATCTATTACTATCTACTAATCTTGTAAATAAGTACAGTATATGGTCTACTATTTAAGAGCTTCTCATATACATTAAGCTACTAGCTCCTACCACTTCATATTGCTACTTGATATCCCTTTAGATCTTACTGAAACATAGAATGTGATTTGCATCATGATGACCAAATCCCTACCAGTAATCAGAAAGGTTTTATCACAAAGGAATCATGTCTCGGGCTTCTTCCTGTAAATAGCTGCCTAATATTTGGTAGAAGTTGGTTCCATAGTCAGCATAAAAACATGTTCAAGTAAATAATAAAACATGATGGGGCATGCTGCTATAAGAAAATAATATGATATAATATGATAATCATTTACGATTGATTTATTGAGAATTTTTGTCTACTGTTTACTTGATATGGAATATATATATATATATATATATATATATATATATATATATATATATATATATATATATATAATTATTATTATTGTATTCTCTGAAGTGAATCTTTTTGTTTATATAATTACAACATACACTCATGTGCTTGTTGAACATCCCATTCCAGATTGAGTACCCCTTTGCTACACTCTTCTGGGAAGGCTTTCTTCTATATTCTGGAGCTGTGGGGATTTGTGCTCATTCAGCCACAACAGCATTAGAGAAGTTGGGCACTGATGGTGTGTGAGGAGGTCTGGGATGCAGTCGGGGTTCTGATTTATCTCAAAGGTGTTCAGTGGGGTTGAGGTCAGGGCTCTGTACAGGCCATTGAGTTCTTCCACTCTATCCTTGGCAAACCATGCCTTCATGGAGCTCGCTTTGTGCACAGAGATACTGTGATGCTAGAACAGGTTCGGGCCTCTTAGTTCCAGTAAAGGGAAATTGTAATGCTACAGCATACAAAGACATTGCATACGATTGTGTGCTTTCAACTTTGTGGCATCATTTTGAAAAAAAGATTTTGATTTTGCCATATCAAAACTACCAATCAAAGCTACATGAAGAAATGCTTTTAGTCCTGATATACAAGCATAATTTTAGTTGGAATAAACAGGATATGTAGTCAATATGAAAAATAAATCTAGGTTCCAAAAAACAACAACAACAACAACAACAACAAAAAAAACAGCTTATTATCAATAAAGAGAATTTGCTGTGGTAACTGAATCTATTCCCGTGCTACAGCTTGAGCAGAGTCGTAAAGCATAAAAATCGGCGCATGCGCCTGCGCATGCGTAGTAAAAGCCTGAAGGGAGGCATGGAGGAGACGATTAGTCGGTGTTAAAGACAGGATATCACGACAGAACCGGCTAACATACGCAGCTTTTGCGTCGAAAGCAATGTTTTCGTAATGGATACAAATTTGATGACCATGCGAACCGACTCCAAAGAATATCAGGTATATAAAATGTGCTGGTTGTGTGAAGGGAGTTTAAATAACTCTCAGAGCAGGTTCAGTGTTTTGTAACCTTTCATAACAAAGAAAGAAACGTCTAGAGCTCAGAGTTGTGTAACTGGATTTATAACCAATTTGTGTATCAATAGATTTGTATCTGGATTTAACATCTGACCATTGTATGCAGATACAGCAGTGTTGGATACATCAGTGTTGGACATAGCAGTGTTGGACATAGCAGGGTTTACCATTAAATACATTCATGTTGCTGCAACATCAAACATGTGATCAAACATGCAATGATGCTATAGGATTTTAAAAAATAATAATAATAATTTAAGTCAAAATTATTATCAGTCAACAGATATTCATTAAGTTAGAGACTACCTATGTAGATGTTTCCTGGCTTGCATACTTGTTAGACATCCATGTATCCACATCACCCACCATTCACTTCTGGTTCACGGTGTGGCATCAAAAGTTTTCTCTGTCTCCATATAAAACATCTAATGGATAACTCAGTAACCTCAGCGTCCAGTTTTTTCCAGTTGCCTAGTAAAATTGTTCTTTATTCTGAACCAATTGAATAGTAAGTGCATTTTGTCTTCACCTAACCATGTCAAATTCACAAATAGAGTTTCAGACATTGTTTCATTATATTAATATATATTATATTCATTATATATCATAGGTTGCTGCTGTGGCAGCAGTGAAGCGGTGAAACTAATCTACCACCATGGAGGTTTAGAACCTCCTGAGACGGTGTTATGATTTAAACAATGGACTATTTAGACTCATCTGGCTTCACCTCCTGCAATTGCATTAGCCAGTTCTAAACTTTGCACTGTGCTGAAAGCGGTGATTTTGTCTTTTTGCAGAATGGGCACAAGGACATGGATCCAAAGAGCAGTGACGACGAGCCTCTTCTCAGACAGAACAAAAAGCGATTTGTCATCTTTCCGATTCAGTATCCAGACATGTGGAAAATGTACAAACAAGCCCAGGCATCGTTCTGGACAGTCGAAGAGGTGAAGATTTAATTTATCACTGTTCTATAACACAGTAGTAGCAAGTTTGACTGTGATGCAAGGCAACAGAGCATTGTGTAAGGCATAATACATTTGGGGATGTGCTGTCATTGGAAAATAATCAACGACAAGGTGGTGTGATGCAATATGTGTGTACTCACTTAACACCACATGTTGTTCAATAGTGTGTTGTTTTTGTGTGTTTATGCAACAGTGTACTTAGTACTGAATTGATTTGTCCTAAATACAATGGAATGTATGTTATTGACCTAATTAGAAATATTCATAATTTCTGAATGTTTTTGTAGGTGGATTTATCAAAGGATCTGGCCCACTGGGAAAGACTGAAGCCTGAGGAGAAACACTTTATATCTCACATCTTGGCTTTCTTTGCAGCAAGTGATGGCATTGTCAATGAGAACTTGGTAAACTTCTCTGCTGCGTTTACATTTCTTCATTGACATTTAGCCATGTGGCAGTCCCTTTTATCTTGAGCAATGTATTGATTACCTTGCATTCTCACCAGACTTTAGGCCTAAACTTCCGTCACACTGACTGCCTATTAATTTTTGCATTCACTACAAAGCTGTGCTCATGATGTTTAAATCTCAGAGTGGTCAAAAGTCTGGAGCATCTCACTGATCTGAAGCAGTGTAGTCCATCCTGAGCACTTGGCTCAGCTGAAGCAGGCCTACCGTTAGTCCTGAGAATCAGTTGCAGCTCAGATGATAGAAGTTGTTGAACATAATATCTCTGTAGTTGTGTTCCAGGGAACATAAGGAATACCAGCTCAATTGTTGTTTTTAAATCCAGGTTAGTTAAACATAGTTGATTTAACTTGACCTATTCTTAGTTCTCTGGACTTTTATCTTGTAAAATATACTTCCATGATTGGAAATCTATAATTTTAATAGATGTATAGTCATTTCATGAGTGATTGGTTCTTTATTGCACCTCTCAGATCTACCAATCTTTTATATGTCAAGCACTTTGAGATTTTGATTTCAGAAAGAAAAGTGATGATGATGATGACTATTATTGTTGGTTCATACAAAACCAATCAGCATCAAGCTTTTATCAACATCTGTGTCATAAGATGTTATATAAGCGAAAGTCAGATTTTATGTTAGTTATAAAGTAATAGTTTTCTCTATATGATATGATATGCTGTGATGGATTTAGTTTAACAGAATTCAAGCCATCACTCAAGTGTATCGCTAGTGTATCAACACTAATGCACAGTTCTTTGCTTGTCATTGTGACATTGTCCTGAACTCGGTCTGTTCATGTGTCTCATTGTGCAGGTGCAGAGGTTCAGTCAGGAGGTGCAGGTTCCTGAGGCTCGCTCTTTTTATGGCTTCCAGATCCTGATTGAGAATGTGCACTCAGAGATGTACAGCCTGCTGATTAACACATACATCAGGGATCTAAAGGAGAGGTGAGGGGCCACCACTGGGGCCAGGCGTTATTATTCACAACTAGTGCTCTACAAGAAATCTTTAAATGGAGGTTGCAGGTGCAGTTCATTTCAGTTCAGTGCTCATTGAGGTTAACTGTCTTTCCTACCAGTTAACTGTTTTACATAATGTGGTTTACAAAGAAACATGATAGTGACTGCAAATATGTAAAAAGTCCTACTGTAATCGGCCTTGTATGTTAGCTTTTATCAGGATTTCTCTATTCACTATTTAATTGTAGTTATCTTCTGTACATTCTTGTTATCTTGGAAAAAATTTAATATGGTACTGAGACAGTAAAAGCAGATTTAAAAAAAAAATGTACATGGTAACATTTGACATTTTGGCCAATTAGAGGTTTACATGATAAATTTGATATTTTTGTTGCAGTAGCTTACTGTAGTTTGTGTTATTAATGTTACCTGCTGCAAAGATGAAATATAAGTCTGCCTCTAACTGTGTTTTTATATAAAGTATAGAACAATGTACTCTTGGGAATATTTCACTCTAGCGGTCGACCGATAGTGGATTTACAGATACCGATAAGTAAGTTGGGAAGTATCCGCCGATAACTGGTTAATCATGTTAATCATCGGACTTCATGTGAAAACTGTAATGAATTTCCTCGTTAGACAGTTTCACTTTTTGACCATGTGATACACAGTTCATAGAAGGGATTTATTTATAATCGCACTATCCGGTGTCACCCAGATGAGGATGTGTTCCCTTTTGAGTCTGGTTACTCTCAAAGTTTGTTCCTCATATCGTCTCAGGGAGTTTTTTCCTTGACACCATCGCCTCTGACTTGCTCATCAGGGATAAATTCATAAATTTAAAATGTATATCCTCAATTTATATATTTCTTTAAAGCAGCTTTGGGACAATGTCCATTGTTAAAAGCGCTACATAAATAAAACTGAATTGTGAATTGAGTTTTTAAACACACAATGTAAAATACTGAACGTCTACAAAAATAAACAGTACTGAATGTACCATGAAAACATACTGTATATTTTTAAATTATATATATATATATATATATATATATATATATATATATATATATATATATATAACTATTAATAAATATTAAAGTAAATAAAATATGTACATCCAAACGGAACCAAAAAGTAACATGGCAAATAAATATAGAGACGTCCAAAATGAATTTAAAAAAACACTTAAAATATCACAACAAAATTTGTCACTGATAGTTTTTATTTCGCCTGTAGAGACCCCTCATACTGTATAATGACAGCGGACCCTTCTCAGCTGGTCCCGCAACAAACGCAACCAGGAAAAACTATCAGTTATCGATGCTGATTAATCGATCAAAACCGATCAATGGGTCGACCTCTATTTCACACTGTTACAATGATAACTGATTGTTAGTATTAATGTTATAATGTCCTGTCCATCTTTTCCAGAGACTATTTATTTAACGCCATTGAAACCTTGCCTTATGTGAAAAGAAAAGCTGATTGGGCTCTGCAGTGGATCTCTGACACAAACTCTACCTTTGGCAAGTTGCAGATTTTTTTCAACTTCTTGAGGAGTTACTCTTTTGTATGGATTAATTACTTAAAAATATTAATAAAATGCTAATTGTGTTAAATTCACTGCATCCATTTTGCATGGTTTACCTACTGTTTATGCATCATATCCACTGTTTCCTGACTAGCCTTAATTTATGATTGGATCATTTTGTGAGGTATAACTTATAGACATTTATTATTCACAGCGGAGCGATTAGTAGCGTTTGCGGCAGTCGAAGGGATCTTTTTCTCAGGATCATTTGCTGCCATCTTCTGGCTGAAGAAAAGAGGTTTGATGCCTGGACTCACCTACTCCAATGAGCTCATCAGTAGAGATGAGGTAAATTTGACCAACCAAAATATATTCCTAGGGACCAAAAAAAGTTTACTTCTAGGAAGTTCTAAAAATATGTTCTTGCATTCACAGGGTTTGCACTGTAATTTTGCATGCCTTGTATACAGCCACTTGCAGAAAAAGCCGTCAGCTGACAGAGTGAAGGATATCATCACTAAAGCGGTTCTCATCGAACAGGTTAGTGCGATCTGAAAAGCCAAATTATTGTAATAGTGCAATTTATTTGTTGTATAACAAGGACAAAAATTTGAACAAAATTGCTTGTTTTTTTTTCTCAGGAGTTTTTGACTGAGGCTTTACCAGTTGACCTCATTGGGATTAACAGCTATTTGATGAAGCAATACATCGAGTTTGTGGCTGACCGGTTGTTAACAGACTTAGGAATACCTGAAGTTAGTCATTTTGTATTTATTTTTCTACCAATGTAGTCCAACTCGTGTTTCAATGTAGCTAGTTCATTTTGTGTTACCACTTAGTGCCTGGGAGACCTGGCTTTATTTTACTGATGAAATGAATTTCAAAATACAAAATGAGTTTTAAATTCTGCTTTATTTCTCAAAAGGTATACGAAGCCAAAAACCCATTCGATTTCATGGAGTTCATCTCATTGGAAGGAAAAACTAACTTCTTTGAGAAGCGTGTGGCTGAGTACCAACGGTTTGGAGTGATGTCAAATACAACGGACTCTGAATTCACTCTCGATGCAGATTTTTAAAGCTTTATACCGTTAGAAAGAGTAAATTTCTTTCTACTAGAAAGAATCTACCTAAGGGAAAATAAAAGTATTTTACAGATTAGGTTACACTTTTACAAGAAAACTTAATACTTGGCTGTGGCTGCATTCTTTTATTTACTTTCTGGACTTTAAACTGTTTTTATTAAAAATTAAATTCTAAAAGCTTCAGTTTTCATATTTACTAGTCTGATTGTCTAGTGAAACAGTAATTATATTTGTTTTTGGTTATTTTATATTTAAGAATACTGACAATAATATATTTTTCTACACATTGTTTTGTTTTAATCAGCTCAGTGTGTTCTTTAAAACATCTATTCTGGATGATGATTATCTGTATTACATGAAAATAATGTAATGTAATGTACTGACATTAGGAACACCTGTTAATGGTTCTTCAGTTTGTTGTTTTACATGACAACCATTGCTTATTTTGCGAAGTGTATTTTATGTATGGTATTGTTCAAGTGTATTCAACAAAATGTTAAAAAAAACATTAAATAGAAATTTGTAGAAAATCTTTGATCATAAATGTGCCTTTTTTTTTTTAACCTGCTTGGTTTTATTGCACTGACTCTGAGTCCATACATCCATCTATTTTCTGTACTGCTTATACTACACAGGGTCATACTCGCACACTAAGCACAATAGAGAGATGCCAATCAGCCTACCATGCATGTCTTTAAACTGGAGGAGGAAACCCCTGAATCACAAAGGGCGGAAGTGGGATTCGAATCCCCAACCCTGGAGGTAACGTACGCCCCAGTAACGTATGTCAAAAACCTACATTAGGTCAAACTATGTGACTCCATCCTTTGCACATGACTCATTAATAAATATTAGTAATAGAAATGAAAAAAAATGTACTCAGTTGCAGACGCTACACTGCTGATGAAAACAAAAAGGGGGGAAAAGTATCAAATAAGCAGCATGTTATATATTTTTATATCATATCAATCCCTTTATATTACATAATATCCTTTTTTTTAATTATATGTCTGAAAATTACTGGTGCTTATTAAGAATTTTTAATCTCAAGCACTCACAATAAATCTGTGGTAAAACATGCATCAGTTGTCACTCTTAGGACAATAATCAAAAGTAATAAAGGTTAATACTTGTGCTTTGTTCCTTTAAACACAAAGGTAAAGACTGAGATGATAAAACTGGGTTTACTGAATCATAAGTAAACAAGTCGCCTTTAGAGACCAATGTGTGATGTTTGTATGAGTGGATCAGGTGCAGCAGCTTTGCTAGGTTTTCTATACACTCACTGACTACTTCTACATTGTTGGTCCACCTCTCAAGTGTGTTAGTTATAGGCTCCTATTTGTCCACTGCTGTGTTGATAATGATTCACCATCCATATATGTGTTTAGTGGTGGTCCCTTTCCATTAATGGACAGAGCATAGAGGGACTTACAAACTGTGCCTTTCTGCACAATGTTTTGTGACTTTATTACCCTGTTATGGAGTTCCATCAATTTAAGTGTTAGAAGTGAAAACCTTGACCATACCTGTACGTATTCAAGTGAATTACCAAACATTAGATGTATATGTGTCTGAATTCCCATGGCTTATTTAGTATGTGGGAAATATCATATGAAGGAAGAATTATGTAAGGAATGATGCACAATGGGGCGTGCTGTTATAAGACAATAATCCAGGCCAGGGTGATGAGATATGGTCCGCTGTGAAGTGGAGTTACTAGTGAGTTATTATATTGAAGGACTGTTTAAAATTGGTACAACACCAGGCATGGCACGAATGAACTTGTTTCACAGGTTTCAAATAGCAATAAATAATTAGAAATGGTTAAAAAGTGTGATGTGTCATAGATAATCACTAGCAAATCACTGTGGTGCAGGGTGGCTTAGTGGTTAGCACATTTACCTCGCACCTCCAGGCTTGTGGATTCGATTCCTACCTCCACCCTGCCCTGTGTACATGGAGTTTGCATGTTCTCCCCGTGTTTCGGGGGTTTCCTCCGGGTACTCCACCTTCCTCTGCCAGTAGACTGATTGGCGCCTCTAAATTGTCCATAGTGTGCCCTGCGATGGGTTGGCACCCTGTCCAAGGTGTCTCCCACCTTGTGCCCTGAGTACCCTGGGATAATTGTGTAGGATGTGTAGTATAATTGGTACAGAAAATGGATGGATAGCAAATCACTGAGGTATAAGAGGAATAACCCACTTTGTCCTGTGCTGTTACTTATTGTAAAAGTATCTCTGCTTTGTGTCAGACTATATCACACCACACTGGCATGGATGAGTTTCCTATAGTAGCATGTCCTTTTGTATGTTATTCCTTACTTGATCAGCACCTACTGATATTAGAATTCAGCAGTTTATAATATTCCATTCAATAAACTAGTTCTTTTGATCGTGTTAAATATTAAGCTAAAATAATAAGATAGTATCTTGAAATAAGTCGAAAGTAATGAGATTATTACTAATTAGAAGCTTGTTACAGAGGAATTCCCCAGAGAGAGAGAGAGAGAGAGAGAGAGAGAGAGAGAGAGAGAGAGAGAGAGAGATTGATTGATTGATTTCTGGTTTATTGAGTATGTGAATGCTGAAACCTTTGTATAAATATATGTTTTAAAAAAATAGAAGAAAAAATCTTTAGTACAAAATAATAGTTGTAAGAAAGAATATTAGCAATCAACTAGCAAAGACTGATTGTGGTATGTATGTATTTTTTTTTATCACTTTATTACAGTGGCTTGTTTTAATTTGAAATAACTTTCATTTTGTTCCTCAGCTGGTGATTCAGGATTTCCGTCCTCTGTGCTGCTGTTTGTGTGAGAATCTGAAACAGCAATCTCAGAGCACAGTCTGAGCATGTGAGTGTGTGATTGAGAGAGAAAGAGAGAGAGAGAGAGAGTGTGTGTGTGTGTGTGTGAGAGAGAAAGAAAGTAAGTGTGTATACGTGGTAAGATGGCATCGAGCTGGGGAGGCGTAGTGTCGGAACAGGCCGACTTGATATCGACTCGTCTCCGTCAGCTCATGTCTTCTGGACTGCACTTTCTCCATGATGAGTTGGGGATAGATTTGGGTTTGAAGCCCGACCTTTACCCGACTTGGGTGATTCTCTCTACGGCTCTGATCGGCCCGGTTCTCCTGCTGGTGTTGGTCGCGGCCTGTGGCGGAGCTCGGCGCAGAAAGCAGGGAGCTGCTAGGAGTGAAAGCACCGCCACCGAGAGCGCAAAGGCCGCGCCGGTAAAAGCGCCCAAACCCGACGAGCCGAAGAAGAAAAACAAGAAGAAAGCTGCGGAAAAAGTGCGTACCGCTTACTTAAATATTTTCGTATAGTGTTTGAGCGGTGTTGGCCGACCAATCCTCTTGTTCCGAGCTAGGCTAGTCTGCTAACATGAAGCGTATTCGAAAGTACCGCTGTTTTGACAGATAATGCTAGCTAAGCTAGCAGAGCTAGAGTGGCTAATTTGCATAGACACTTTGCTAGAATAACAGGTTTCCTCTGTCTTTGTGTTTAAAGTGTAATTTTGGGGCTAATGAAAAGCAAGTTAAGGGTATTTCTAAACATGGGGCAGTAGTTATCTAAAATGCTTCACTGGCTAATTTGCTAAACGTGGATTAGCATAGCTGGCTACCTGAAGTTAGCCACAGAGCTAATCTCTTTCAATGCAGTCGGACGTGATTTGGCAAAAATATTATATCGCGATATGCTGATTTACAAACAAGGTGGCAGAAAAGAGTTCTGCAATCGTTTTATTCAATATACACAGTAATTTGTTTCACACGAAAAGGATGGGGAAGCAAAAATATATTTGTACATCTAGTCATGTCCTTGTTACTCTGAGCTGGCTAGTATCAAAAGAGCATTACCAGTGATCACAAAATCATATTTAATTGAATTTATCATTATATCTATATATCATATCACTCATCCCTAAATGCAGCTCAGCCCTGCTGAGAAAAACAATATAAATCATAATGTGTAGAAATTTTAATGGTTACCACTACAAATACCATTACAAACAATCAGTTAACCATTTAAACCATTACCATTATTAGTCCACAATGGTATACAATAGACATAACCTGCCACCAATAGACAGCAACAAATTACCAGTAGAGACCCACAGGGACCATTACACTTTCCATTACAACAAATACAATTCCCATTAAAACCATTACAAATTCTATGAGGGTTTCCTAATCGGCTTTTTTTAAGCAGGGAAGTGTTTACTGGTGTGAAGTAACATAAACTAGCAAAGTTTAATATTTTGTATTTAAAATTTAATATGACGTTTCTTTTCAGCAGAAGAACCAATCAAATGGCAGGACGGTCCCTGAGCCTCAAGAACAAGTTAAAGTCGTTAAGGAGTTCCCTAAACAAGCAGCACCACCAGCACCTCCACCATCACCAGCACCTCCACCATCACCAGCACCTCCACCACAAGCACCCGTCGACACTAAAGCCGAGAAAGTAAAAGCAAAAGTTATTTCTCTTTCAATATTCAGTGATAAAATCAGCAAAAACACCTCCTTTGGTATTTTGAATATCAGGGAACTGCACGCATTTGAAAATATATGGCTTGGCTTGCAGGTCCTTTATCAAAAAGCATGTAACTGCTGCTATAAACAACAATGTTTATAAGCGATTAAATCTGTTTAGGTTTTAAGTTTTCTATTTATTTAATTTGTTGTGAATTCTCAAATCTGAAGGTGTTGATCGATTTTCTATAGCAGCAGCTCTGACACTAGTGCAGGCTGTAATTCAAATCACCGGTTTATATTAATGCACTCTTTTCTAATACGGTATTGCTTCTATAGTAACAACTAATTCACAGGGACTCTCATCATACCTACTCAAACAATAATAATAAACAGATTAAAGGCATGTTATTTAACAATTTGTATCAGTCAGTGTTTTTTCCTCCATGGTAGACGCTTTCAGGTTTCTCTGTAAACTGATAATCCCCCCCCCCCTTCGAGAAAGGAAACAGACGGTGGTGAGGGATGGACTTTTATAGCTGTTTATATAGTTTATAGGTACTATAATGTAAGTGATAAAAGGAATCACTGTCTCAGTCTTTTCACAGCGTTAGATGTAAACATAAATGGATAAAAAAGAATGACGTTATTTATTAATCAACTGAAATGAATAAGAGGAATAAAAACCCCTCAGGACGTGCTTTTATGGGAAAATAATCTACACCATCCCATTATTGATTATTTTCCTATTACAGCATGGCAAATCATGTATTCCTTTCACATAAGATGATGATGATAATTGAATACATGAATTAATAACTTAAGTAATGTTATACTAATTGTAGAAACAAGTCAGTAAAACTGGTGCAAAGCACTATGGGAAAATGTAACATTTCTTGGAGGTAATGATACCATTTTGTTAACCACATTTGTTTTACATAGGCCAAGAAAAGTAAGAAGAAACCAAAACCAGATTTGAAACCAACCCAAGCTGTTTCCTCTACAGACGGAAAGGAGCCTGATGAAGGTACGAGACTGAGTACTGATATGAACCACACTGTGACAGTTGCACAAGCGCAGTGAGAAGTTTAGAAATAAGGCCATTGTTCTATCTGAAGCAGAACATCTGTAAAGATTGTTTCATGGCATTTTTCTAGGTAATTGTTTGCTGATTTATGGGCATGGAGATAAAATAACATATCAAAGATTAAATAAGAGCTTGTGAAATTTAAACATTTGTGCAAAGGTTTCATTTCAGTCAACATGTCAGACATTGCTAATAGTAGTGTTTGGTAGTAGGAGTTTTACTGAACAGTAAATAAGAAAATCTATACAGAACTATGATAGCAAAACAAACTAATAGTAAGAAACAGCGTCAAGTAGTTAGGAAAGTAAGTTTGTTTGTTTATTTATGGGCAGGGGGGGGTGTATTAAGATTAAAAACCTCAGAAAAATACCAATTTGAAAATCCCCAGTCTTGTCTCCAATTTCTCATTTGTAAACTATTTTTGTTTTACGTCAGAAAATGACCAATTTGAAATCCTCACTCTTGTCTCCAATTTCTCATTTGTAAACTATTTGTGTGTTTACGACACATGATTTTCAGTGTTGTCTAACTGCTGTGGGGAAAAATTGGAATATCACATAAAACATTTGCAAATAAAGCTCTGTTTCCATCCCATGTGTTCAAAAGAACAAAATCATCTCTTCCAGGGAAACTAATCTATTCAAACATACCCCTCGCTCTCCATCATTTTGACTTTTATGAGTCTATTATCCAATCACTTGATTTGTTTTGGCAAAATCACGTGACTCAATTATCTTCCTCAATTGAGGGCATATGTTTAAAAAAAACAAGAACATTTTTATGCACTATTTGTAGATTTTATTCGCATCTGGTGCATTTTATTTATTTTATGCGATATGCCAAGATTCACATAAAAATACCTGGATGGAAACATAGCTACTGATGAACGTGTTTGTGTTGAATAGACACAAAAAGGTGTGTTTTGACAATGTGAGTATGAGACAAAGGTCCATCCCCAGTATGGGTGGATTTCCTTTGCCTCACATCTGGGCAGACTTTTTAAAACATACTCTAGGTTGCTTAACATTTGGTAACATTACTGTTGAAAATGGAAACGGGATCACGGGTGGAAGATTAATTGTTACACAAATTTTTAAAAGGCGCTTGGGAGACTAAGATCAGTAACCGAGAGAAGCGACAGCAACGCAAGAAGGAGAAGGGCTCTAATGATGAGTCGGGAAGCCCTGGTGGTGGTCAGCGTGTTGTTCAGCAAACAGAGCAGCCTGTAGTTCCAGCTCCAGTGCACAGCAAGAAGAATAAAGGTAAGCTGTGTGATGATTCAGCTTTAATTACTGTGACCTGGTTACAGAAGGGGATTACCTTCTATCCAAACAAGTACATTTGTGCTTAAACAGGTAATGTATAGTGTAATGTATTTTCTGTAGAAAGCCCATTTTAAGCATATTTCATATCTGTCTCTTGGTAGAATCTCTGAAAGTAAAGGCTGCGAAAGGTGATGCCAATGTGACACCAGGTAAATAATGATTTATTTATTTATTTATTTTTAAAATTCAAAGCTTGTTGCTAATATCTCCCTATAAGCATGTCTAATGAATTATCCCATATGTAGTGCTGTCCACCTGGAATAATGTGAGCTCTGTGAACACTGGAGGATGGACTGATGTGTCCGTTAAGCTCCAGCCCCAGGTGAGCGCTTCAGACCGTGAGAAGTCATCTGTTGGCATTAAAACATCTGGACACAGGACTTCGGAGCCAATGGCCTGGGCTCAAGAATCGGAGGGTAAGGACTAGGATAATATAATATAATTTAATGAAGTCTAATGAAGCAGTATGCCTCGTATTGCAGGTTTAATTTTATTACACAGTCTGTTCGATAACTTGCTAATATGGATAGTTATTTGTGTAAAGATTTAGATTTCATTTTCCCTGAATTTTCTCATCATGTTTTTATGCCTCAGCCACTAGGTGGAAAAGGCATTAGGTTTTCTTTTGTCCATGCATCTGTCAGTCCATTCAGCAGGGTCAAGGTCACAGTGAGGTCAAATGTCTCATAGTCTTCCTTCTTGTTTGCCATAGAGAGATGTTACTTACACATTCTTGATCAGGAGGTCAAGGCCTCTTTCTGGCTGTCTAAGATTTTTCTTTTTTGTCTGTTTGTTTGCCTTTGCCTCAAATACCCTTAAAATATACTTCAAACATGAAGAAAAATTATTTCAGACAGCAAGGTCAAGTGTCTGAAATAACTTTTCTTCATGTTTGAAGTATATTATAAGGGTATTTGAGGCAAACAAATTGGTAACAGGAAGGAATAGATTTGTTGGTGGAGTTCATAAATGTTTTCGTGTTTGTCTGCTAAAAGAGGTTGCTAAAAAATACACTGTAGATGATCGGATCTAATATATATTCCAGAAGTTATCTGTTTCCAATTACTTCTTAATCAATTTACCAGAATATTTACCATTTATATACATTATATTTATATAACATTATATACCATTTACCGTTATTTACCAGAATAAAGAGAACATAAAATCTTTGTGTAACAACTACCCAGATAAACTATAAATATAACAGATTGTTCTGTTTTTAGCAGGGTCATGGCCCAGCATGGATGGACGAATTAAACCTGAAGTGAACCGAATGAACTTCTCCATGCTCGGATTAAACAGACAAGGTATTCGGATAATGTTCACTGTTGCCCTCTGCACATGAACGCTTTTGCATTTTCCCTCAGCTAACTGGGAGATTTTTCAGCCTGGTCTAATATGCAGGATATTGTTTGAATATTTTCGCTGTGATGTTTTTGAATGTAATGCTTTAGCATGATCCTGGGCTTTCCTATTGAAAATATTCTGCAGTAAGCACAGCTGAGAGAGACGACTCTAAACCTCTTAATTGAGGATTTAGCCTCCACAGCAAGGTGCTTTAGTGGTGTGTGTGTGTGTGTGTGTGTGTGTGTGTGTGTGTGGGGAGGTTATGGTCAAATGCAGTATTCAAAGTGAGATTAGATATGTAATATGTACTGCAGCAAATGATCAACTTTAAAGACTGACACCAAAGAACAAACGCAACACGATAAGCTCATGCGGCTGATAAGCTGGCATAAATTCTACAGCCACACTATATGGCCAAAAATTTATGGACATCTGACATCCCTTATGCCCTTTTCTGCCCTTCTCTTTTTGAACATCCCGATTTAGTCCCCCTTTACTGTAAAAATATAACCACTATAATAGACACTGCGATGCAGCTGGCATTCCAGTGATCAAGTGTCCACAAACTTTTGGTTGTACAGTGTATCTTGGTCGAACAAATCCAGGCAGCCAATTAAATAATAACGAGTCTTGCATTTGCCAAAATTGAAAATTGGCAAAATACATAGTGACCACACAAACACTCTAATCTTTATTTATCACCCTTTATTTTCTGTCTTTTGCAACAGCTGGTGTTCCGGTGACTCAACCTGCTGCTGAGCTGGGGAATGGTCTCCCTATTGCTGACGAGTGGTCTGGATTCAGTAAGACAAACAATTGTCTGTGTTTAACGCTTTTGTTGGAAGCTAATCCGAATAACGTGCTTTTATTTTCAATTGTTGTTAGACAGTATATACAATGAACCATTACTATTTCAGATGGTCTTGGAGCAGTAGATACAAGTTCAGACTGGAATGCTCCAACTGAGCTGTGGGGGAACTGTGATGAACCTATGCCAGAAACACTTGCTGCACAAGAGACACCTGTTTCCCAGGTACCCGGGGTCAGTCAAAGAATACTCTCAACAATTGCCATGGGCCAACAGTGCTAATATGTGCTGTTTTAGGGTCATTTTGATTAGAATTGTTGGCTTCAGTTTTATACACTGTCCAACTAGTTATTTTAATTACCTGATATATATATATATATATATATATATATATATATATATATATATATATATATATATAAATATATTATATAATATAACTTCTGACTGACGAGTTCTGACTTTAGACTTTAATGTACATCACTTTTATGCTGTGGCTTTATCTTAAATGGTATGCGTTACATGGAATGCACTATGTAGGGTGTATAGAGTAGGTATGTTAAATTATAGGTAGAGCATGCAAGTGGTTAACAAGAAGTAATTTTGAATTTGGCTCATTTGTTGGTGGGACATATGCCATTTTTTTCATATTGTGCATCCCTAATAAATATGATGTGATTTAATTACCTGTAGAGCTACAGCTATACTGAGTGAAGCAGCGGTTTGTTAGAGTAACTACTTCAATAGATCTGCCAATCCATCCTTAATACTCGAGCTTTGTTGTTTTTCCTGGCATGGAAACTTCTCTCTCAAGACAAAAAAAAGTTCTCTGAGACTTTAATGAGGTCTCCTCCTTTTTTGGCTGAGATATAAAGTGGCCTGTTATGTTAGTCATGCTTGTTGTGTAACTTGATGTACTGTATGTGTGTCAGTTGCAGGAATCTGATGATGACAAGGATAAAGGAGATGCTTCTGGAAGTGGCAAGGCCAAGAGAAAGAAGAAAAAGAAGAAGAAGCCAGAGGATGAAAATGCTGGCTCACAAGTATGAGTACTTAGCTGCTGGAAAGAATTGCTGTAAAAATTATTTTTTTGTTCAGGTGTTTCACGGGTGATCTTGCATTGAAAAGTAAATCGTGAGATTGGTGCAGCACTCATGTTAGCTTAAGTAAAAAGAAGGGGGAAAAAAAGGATTAGCTTAGGCTCTAAATTTTAAATATATTATTACTCGTTGCGTATATGTATAAAAATAATAATCAAACACCAATAAATGGGCATAGAGTGCGAGCAAAATTAATCTGAAGTCTTTATTTTTCTGTTTAAATTTGGCATGGGTGTTAAGATTGTGTTTATGTGCAGGTGACACCTCAGAGTTCAACTGCATCTGCAGAAAGTGGACACGTCAAGCCCCGTCCTCATTTGCCAGTGGAGGAGCCGACCAAACAGATCATCACTCCACAGTCAGGACAGAGTGAGTAAACTCTATATGAGACCGTGCAGTTTGTATCTACAATCTCGTGTGGTTTGTATACAATAATGTTTTCTAATCAAGACCTGCAAACCTTCGAGCGTTTTACACAAGAGCTCAACATGTTAATGGTAAAGTGCACTAAAAGTGCAATTTCTACCCCTAGTAATTAAAATGTCAGATCAGCCAATCATCATACGAATTAGAAATGAGTGACAGTTGCACAGGTGTCTGATATTAACTGACTCACCTGGAAGCACCGCCCACTTCCCTCCAGCTCACATGAGTAATCTTTTGGCTGGTGCCCCTGCTTGAAAAGTGCACCGAAGCTGTTCACTTGCTTTCAGTCAAGGAGAATGGAGAAGGTTTTTGAGTTCAGAAATGTGTAATAAAATCCATCCATTAGACACATTTGTATCCATCCATCCATCCATCCATCCATCCATCTAAGGGTCACTGGGAGCCTGGAGTCTATCCCAGGGGACTGGCCACAAGGCAGGGGACACCCTTGACAGGGTGCCAGCCCATCGCAGGGAACAATCGCACACACACTCTCACTCACACACGATGGACAATTTAGACACACGCTACATGTTTATATATTTTTAGTTAACATCATTTAGGATGCCTTAAGTCTTTGGCTGAAAAATGGATAAAAACAGCACTTTTTGACCATCTTTTCATGTGACCTTGCATTATTCCTTTTTAGGGTTGGTAGTTTTGAAAATAGCATGTTATTTGCTGTAAAAACAAGTTAACTATAATGTATATTGCTTTCACAGAGAAATCTGATCAGAATTTGGAACCGATGAAGCAAGTTCAGAAGAAAAAGGCCAGGAGAGAAACATGAACACCCTCCATCTCTCTCTTATGCAAAGGATTGTCAAAAAAAAAAATGTTTATGCAATAATTTCAGAGTACGGAATTTTATACTGATTTAAATCTTCTGTGCTATTTACAGAACATCTTAAGTGAATTGGGCCAAGTTGGCCAAAAAAAAAAAAAAATTAAGAATTACATCAAACGGAGAACAATTTATGCACTATGCTAGACTGATGTCTTGTAAAGGATTATTGTACTTGATATCATGCACGCTTTTAGTGCAGTGAAAGATTATATATGGTTTCCAACTCTTCTACTTTTGCGATATTAATAGAATTTGAACCATTTGTTAATATCATGGGGGAAATTTTAGAATTTTGAGGATTTCTCCCCCCCCCCCCCCCCCTTTCCATTTTGAATTTATATCTCCTCTGGAACTTTTCTATTGCTGAATTGCATTCAGGAGTAATTGCAGTGTAGCAGTTAGTGTTAGACACCACTGAGAGACACTGTGCCACCAGAGCCATCATGAAGTACATCAAAAGTTATCATCAGCAGCAGGAAGAGACTGGTATATTACTGTATTTTGTCATCTGGATCTGAAACAAAAGGAGAGTACAGGTTACTACAGAGATGTTTCTAACACTAAGAATATTCTCAGTGCTTTTTTTCCTGTATTAAGTATATATTTTCACATAGAGAGGAACTGTACAGACCTTTTGAGATACTTGCTTTATCTTTTCTTGTTAACTGTTGAACCAATTTAATGCTCTTTGTTTCTCTTGCAACCTCTTCAGTAGAAAAAGCCAGGCCATATGTACAGAATTAATAAGGGCTTTTTTCTATAATTCTTTTTAATTGCACTGTGCTAAAGGTTGTAATAGTTTCTATTTTCGTTATTTTTCTGATCTTCTTGAAATGTGAATGTTTAATTCCTGTTTAATTTTGTTTTGATATATTGTGGTGGATAGAGGGGGAAGTGATTTTATTTTAATGGAGAGAGAGAGAGAGGGGAGAGAGAGAGAGAGAGAGAACCGGTAACAGCAGCTTTACCTCCATTTCACTATAAATAGTATCAGTATCTGGAATCTGTTGCCTTAATCTTTGTTTTGTTGTTTTGTTTTTGTTTTTTTTTAATGTATGCATCTAACCGTCTTTCAAATTGAAGTCATTTTGGAAAGAATTGTAGAAGTATTATTTCCAGTTCAATTGATGTCAGAGCTGCACTTACTGTTGCACGAATCCTGTTTTAAATCTTTATAATATTAATCAAGTCAATGTCCACATTCTTTTTCCACTCATACAAGTACTACTCTCAACATAAAGGCTTTAATGGATGAGAAATGTATATTGCTTTCGGTAGATCTGAAATAGTGAATTTCAATCTTCCTTTCTTTTCTTTTTTTCAGGCTTCATGCCTTGAGAATTTAATTTAAATGTGTCTATATGTGGATTAACTGGGCGTTTGTCCAATGTTCATTTTTGTAAATTGTGGTAGATTTTGCTTACCTGAGGTACTCTGGTTTAGAATCAGACTCCTGCCTTAGTTTTCCATTAGAAAGGTGATCAAACCAGTGTATTTATACCCGTCTTCAGATTTTTGGATCCGAGAATGATCATGTTTACTGAAGTCGATGCAATATTTCTATGTTGATTTGTTAAAGAAATAAAACATTTGATCATTGTTATTCTGCGCACTGTCATGCTTGAGCAGGTCTGGGCCTCTTCGTTCCACTGAAGGGAAACTGTAATGCTACAGTATACAAACATTGCATACACGTATATGCTTCCAACTTTGGCAACAGTTTGGAAGAAGAACCGTATGGGTGTAATGGTCATGTGTCCACAAACATTTGGCCATATAGTGTAAATAAATACACACAGTATGGGCCAAAGACTTGTATCCATCCATCCATTTTCCATACTGCTTATTCTTACACAGGGTTGTCGGGGAGCATGGAGCCTAGCACAGAGCTCGGGGCACAAGACGGGGGACACCTTGGATGGAGTACCAACCCACCACAGGGCACAATCAAACACATTCACATACCCATTCACACACTATGCACAACTTGGAAATGCCAGTCAGCCTACAACACATGGGAGAAGAAACAAGTACACACATAAAACCTCCAAAGCACAAGGTGAACATGCAAACTCCACACACAGGGGTGTATCAGATGGGATTCCAACCCCACAACCCTATAGTGTAATTAAATAGTGCTCACACAGTGATATATTTTGTGTATGGCCCTATTCAGTAATGAAATACATGTCAATAATGACTGTACATCATTCCATTCAAATGCTATTGAGCTTTAAATTATAGTATATTTTGTGTAAGACCCCATGCAGTAGTGAAATACATGGCAATAGTTACATATGATTTAATAGCTTATTTTAATAAATATCAAAAATCTAAAAGGTGTTTCTCATACCTGACACCTAGATGAACACTTTACAGTTGGTGTGTACAGTTTACACATTACATGACTGTAAGTCATTCCCTTCAAATGCTACTGAAGTTAGAATCGTGTTTAACAATGTCGTATGTCACTTTAGAGACGGTCCCTTAATTTCCGCATATCTGGGAATATCGAACGTCCAACATCAAACCAACTTTATTCCAGTGTTTGTGTTTTGTATTTCTATGGTGGATTATAAAATCTTATCATACAACACACGCACACACACGAGCAGCCATCACGTCCTGATCCTAGCTCAAATCCCCACTGTCCGGTCACGTGACCAGGGGATGATCTGAATTACTGCTGAGGCACGGAGGAGCACAGCACACTGACTCAACCCTCAGATCTCAACACACGACGCACTGGATGCTTTCACTCTGAATACCGCACTGCAAACCAGCGCCATTACATCTCTGACAGGCCTGTATGAAATAGCTGCGCCTTGTTTTGAAGCAGAAAGATGATTTCGCCGTGGGACAGATGGTACACGACGAGCTGCTGCCTGTGTTGTCATGTACGGACGGGCACCATTATCCTCGGCGTCTGGTACATGGTGAGTAAGCGGGTCTGTCCTCTCTGTCCGAGCTTTCAGTACAGCACCGAGGAGCAGGGCTCACTGCAGACCCGCTTTACACTCATAGACTCAGGACGGGACATTTTATTCAGTCAAAAGGGGAAAACCAGATCATTCCAGCACTAATGTTGTAGTGTATTCACTGCCCTCCAATGGCGGTTTAGTGTTACACACACACACACACACACACACACACACACACATTATTCAGAGCAGTGACCCAACCCTGTGCTTTAATACCTCTCAACTCTGCATTTTAATATTTTTCCTGCTCTATTTTCCCACATACACACACCGACCCAGAAAGCTGTGTTAGCTTAGCTTGAATACTATTGCTATCGTTACTACTGTTACTGTATCATTGTACTGGTCATATTACACTGAACCTCTCAGCCACGCTGTATATAATACTGAATATGTCTCCCTAAATATTTAAATTCATTTACTATACCATTATACCTCCTCCAATATTATTTACGCTATCCTCTTTTTGGTTAGTTAGTTCCCATATCCATTTTGTAGGTCTTACACCTGCAGATGGTCCACCATTGTATATCACTTAATCTGCACCCACATTGAGCAAGGACTGAACCTCATACATTCCTTATAACACTTACATTTACTGTAATATACCTGAAAAACAACACTGATTTGGAGGGGGAAAGCTGATTCACAACCAAGTTTTTTTTTTTTTTTTAAATTGAATAATCATGAAAATAAAAGAATAGTAATGTTAATTTATTGTAAATGTAGTTCATATGTATTCTATAAATGCAACAGCTCTTAATTGTTTTATTAAATTAATTAATAGATGTATAATGTCTGTGAAATATTACCGAAAGGAGAAATTATTTCAGAAAACGTAGCACCGTTTGTTTTATTGAATCCAATAATTGTTCAAATAAGTAATTTAGGAGGAAGTGAATGAAATACTTTTAAATACAAGTACTTAAGAAATCTTATGTTAATTTAATGAACATTTACTTTCTCCTCAGTGCACTGTTTATATTTTATTAAATTAAATATTTGTGTAATTTTGTAGTTGTTATCTTTTTTATATTTATATATATATATATATATATATATATATATATATATATATATATATATATATATATATATATAAAATAAAGTAAGAATAGGTAAAGTAAATATTTTACAATTTTGATTTAGTTATACCAATATAGTATTGTTTTTTTTAATTTATGGAGTTAAATCAATTTTCATTTTTATATTTAAATAATGTGTATGCAATTTAAATGAAATTGTATAAATGCAGTAGGATTCATTTAATAGAATTAAATTGTTAATTGAAATACATGTTTACATTATAAGATTTATATAACTTATGTATATCTTTATATATTCAGCTGTAAACTGCATAATGTAGATTACTTTCTATTATTTTATAGAATTCGTTTACAAAATGACAGATTCATTATAATATAGAAATATGTGTGTATATATTGTATAGAACATATTTTTACATTGGATTTATTGTTGTACAGTTTTATAATAAGTACAAAGCCTGTTCGAGTGTAAACAGAGACGGAGGCAGTAGCGGGTCTACTCGGGTTTACTCAGTCATGTGGAGCTGTCCCACATTTCAGCTTCTTTTGTGTAGCGGTTACAGAGCGAGCCAGTGTCTTTGTCTCTTCTGTGTAGTTTTTGAGTATGAGTCTGATAAATACATTATATATAATACATTATATGTATATGATTATTTACTTTATTTACATTCTAATCGACGGTCCATTCAAATAGCCTGAAGTCATTTACATTTATTCATATGGCAGATGCTTTTATTAAAATGACTTACAAGTGAGAGGCAGAATGCAAACAGAGGTTACAGCTGAGCAGAAGAGGTGGTAAGGGCTCAGGGGTTTCCTGTAGAGATGCATCTGGAACAGGATGTTTAACAAGCACATATTAATATGATGGTCAGTTGTCCACAAACCTTTGTCCATATAGTAGTGTATGAGAGGTTTTTCCTCTTTTATGCAGCATCTCAGTTTATTTTATAATCATCACTGTGCACCAGATTAACCATGCTTACCCACCTGCCTCTCTCCTACGCAGCTCATCAACGCTGTGGTCCTGCTAATCCTACTGTCTGCTCTAAACGACCCAGTGCAGTATCACTACCACCTCACCAGTGCCGAACTTGGCACAGACTTGGATGTCATGGATGATGCGAGTAAGTTAAAAATGTTATGAAGCAGAGTTTTTTTTTTTACCCTGCGTTCTCAAAGTAATAATGTGCTGCACAACTTTGCCTGGATGAAAATTTTATGATAAATGCTCAGCGTTGTTTTTTTTCATGGTCAGCTGCTCACCAGAAGGAATGTACTTTCTCTTTTCTTTTGATTTTAACGGCCAAATCAAATACATTTTCATATAGAACAATAACAGATGTTTTGGTCGTCTAAAAAAAAAAATCAGTGTGCTGTAAAATGATCAAGTTGTGTATGGGAAATGAGAGTTTAGCTGAGTTTCATGTCACAGGTTCAGACACAACATGATTAATCCTGATGAATTAGGGCGGTCAGATTTAAAGTTCAGACTGATCGCCATTGGCTTGGGCCTGCTTACGTCTGGATTCTGTACACTCCTAAAGGTTCTTTTGCTTGTCCATGGCATATTTGATTGTAGTTTATTTGGGTTTGATTATCCAGTTGCAAAGAATAAGAAACATATTGATAATTTTCAAAAATATGACCGAACATGTCTTTCTATTTCTCTCCTGAACTTTTCAGTGTGCAGAGAAAAACAGATGTATTCTGGGATGTAATATGGATGAAATATGTATATAGATCCTTATTATGTTTACAACATCTAAAATAAAATAATCACACATTAACTAATGTGCCTTTAGGTTTATTAGTGATCAACCAGGATAAATCAGAAACATGACACGCATGCATTAATTTAATCTAATGTAAGTCTGTAACTGCTAAAGGAGGATTTGGGATTCATGGATCTGCTGATAGTTCTTCACGAGTTTTGCTGGATTTTTGCTCTCAGCCTCGTTTTCTCTCCACAGACATGTGCATCGCTGCTGCAATTTCCCTACTGATGATTTTGATTTGTGGGATGGCAACCTACGGTGCTTATAAGGTAAAGCTACGTTATTTACGGTGATTTTATCAAATGGAAAAAAGGATTTTATTTTATTGGTATTTCTGCAGTGTTGCATGTGCGTTACATAACTTTCATCATGTAAATTTCCTCATGATGTATTTTTTTAAGGAGTTTTTTAAATTCAGGGTTTCTGGTTAATTGTTTATACATGGACTGCATGCGATAAGTGGATTGTTAAATATCCTTCATTGTGAATTTTTTTTTTAAATCAATGGATCTAATAATAACAATATAGCTAACTATAATCCCTGCTGTTATCTGCTATCAGGTTTTTCTTTCTTTGTGTCAGTGTGTTTGCAGTATTTCAGCTTACTAAGTAGTGAAGACTGAAACATATAAAGTGTGTATATATATTAACCTTGTATATATTCATCCTTCTTCACAGCAACATGCTGCTTGGATTATTCCATTTTTCTGCTACCAAATCTTTGACTTTGCCCTTAATACCCTGGTAGCAATAAGTGTCATGGTTTACCCAAACACCATTCAGGACTACCTTGAGCAGCTGGTATGGGACTTTAACAACCTTTGGCCTTTCAATAATTTATTTCTTCTGTTGACCAGGTGTGGAGTTTCTTGTTCAAATGCTTATGTTTTAACAGCCTGGGACCTTTCCATACAAAGAGGACTTAATGTCCACCAACAACATATGCCTAGTGTTTGCAGTACTTACTTTCATCGGCTGTATTCTGGCTTTTAAGGTAAATGCAGAAGAATCAGTGATCAGTTACACCAGACACAGTGGCACCATTTCCAATACACTCCCATGTCAGCGTGATATTTTACACTATGAGTACACTGAATACCTGACATTTTGCACCCATTAATTTTCAATGGGGTGTCACCAGAAACGTGCAAGGGATTAGAGAGTGGGGAGAACCTGAGTCGCTGTGAAAAAAATTGTACTGGATTAAATTTTATGCAAATTAGAAGCAGCAAATGTGCAGCGCTGACCCATTGTGACTTCAGAGCCAAGTGGCTGTTGTCCAACTGCAAATAATGTCCTGTGTGGACATACGTTCCTCCCAAAAGGATTTTTGAAGTGTGCACCCATAAACGTCATGGGTGCAGTTTCTAGCTAGAAACAATAAAGAATACAGTATTATATACTATTATATACTGCCCATAATGTAAACAGCACATGAGCTATATTTCAACCCATAGGCCTACACTAGCAGCACACAATCTGCCATTGGTTAAAGTCAACTGACTAATTTAACTAACTTTCATCATGTACAGTGGTCATGCATATTTCTAATCATTTGGCAGTGACAACAGACAGTGGCTCTTATATTTACTAATATATTAGTATTGCAAGAAATCACAGAAATGAATGCTCAGCTCACATACCTGACACAAACATGTCATGTCACAGAGTGGGTACGCATGCTGCACCCCACTTCAATTCTTTCAATAGCTGTAGCAAAATCGCTATATGTTACTACAGGATATAGGACTGGATTGTCTCATGGGGTGGTGTCTGAACATGTTTAACACACATCTCCATACAGACTGAGATTGAGTGGTTTTTGAATGCTGGGAGAAATGAAGAGTTATTACTTATTACTGGTACTGGCAATATGTTTTTGTGTCATTCACTGCTCGTGAAGAGACATGCACTCTACATGTTATTCTAATAAGCATTTAGTACTAGTTCTGTGTAGTTATAGGTTTTCCGTGAGTTATATGTTTGCTGTGCCCTTGTATGTTATCATATGGAAAATTGATACCATGTTGTTATTTATTTGCCAGGCTTACCTGATTGCCTGTGTGTGGAACTGCTACAGATATGTTAGTGGAAGAGGCACCACAGAGGTCTTGGTTTATGTCACCACTAATGATACAACAGTAAGTCAAGGACAATGTACTGTCATACTCCCTTTTACTGTGTCCTGTTATTCTTACTTGCAGAACATTCTGTCCCATGCTGACATTAAGGGCATTTAGGGGAGACCAAACAAGAACAAGCCCGAGGTCATGTTTTTTTTAATTTTATTAAACAACAGTGAAATGTCAACATATTTGAACGTCTTTGAGGTTTTGTGTAAACCACTGATCAAAATTTCTTGAATTTTAACGAGCAATTTATCTGTTTTACGTTCGGGGAAAAGAATGAACATGAACTTTGGAACTGCAGGAAAGCTTGAACGTGACACTTTCCCATAGTCATAATCTAGAAATGTCTAAAGTTGTCACGCTTGTGATTTGAAAAAAAAAATATCTAAATTGTAACCAAAAATAATAGATTTCCCTCAAAATAGATCTTATTATGCTTCTGTGTGTGTGTGTGCGCAAATCATAACATACACAAGGACTACTAAATAACCTCAAATTGATTAAATAGATATGAATTTAGTAATAATAAATAGGTTGATAAATAAAAATAAATACGGTGCTAAAATAACTGTTAACAAATAACAGTATGATTAAATACTGAAGTTATAATAATGGGTTTGGGCTGTTGCTACGTAACATTATTGTTATGTTAATGTTTAAAGCCTAGTGACTGCCTGACTGTAATTTATAGTTTCTGCCTGTCTTGTTGAATACGTATTATATTTAAAGTTTAATACAGTTTTATATTTAAAGCTAAATACAGAGTCACCCAGCTTCTAGTTTTAATGGATTTTCTGATTTATAATGTTGAGTGTCCTGTATGGTGTGTTGGTTATGTTTTTCTTTAATATTATCTCTGTAAAGTAACTGGATTGTTTGTGTTTGTTAGATAAGTTGAAGTGCTGCTTTGGAGTGTGCTGTTGAATTCCAGTGAAAAGCATGGATTTTCTCGCTCTTCAGCTCAAACCCATTACATAACCAGCCATTTTTGTCCAGTTCCTTTGAAATCCTTTCATTGATGTAGTCAGACTCTGAAGATTAAGTTAGGATCCGCTCAGAATACAATTCAAATTAGCCCTTCTTTTATAACAGCATTATATTGGCTTGCATAAGTGTTCCCTGCTCGCCTTGAATTTTTCCACATTTAGTACTTTCACAACCTGGAGAACAAATGGATTGAATTGCATTAATATGTCATGAAGCTACACAAATAATATTGAAGTGTGTGTGATTATAATCCCTGTTGCTGCAAAAGCACTAAATGCTACCAGTTGACAACAGAAGCCGTTTAATTAGTTGAATGGCGTCCACTTATGTGCAGATAAAGTGTCACATGATCTCCATGTAAATTGGAGGCCTTCTGAATCATGTCTCTGCTTAGAGGAAGACTTCTGTCAAAATCAGTCACAATCAGGTAAAGACAACACTAGTCAGATAAGCAACCAAGAGGCCAAGGGTAACGCTTAATGTGATGCTACCACCATCATGCTTCACCGTGTGGATAGTTTTCACAGGGTGACGACGGGTTTCACAGGTGTAAATACTTACGCAATTGCAACTTTTACTTTTTTTTATTGGAAAATGTATTTTATGTACTATATTGATGTGAATACATATGCAAGGCACTATAAGGTTTATCTGCCTGTTTATGCCTGTGTATATTGAAGGGCATTGAGCAGCGGCATGTTGCCCATTCAGTCACCTAAAACATTTAACTTTATGTTCAAAAGTACAGGAACATCCTGCTTACACGGTCTTCTGCTTTCTAGGTGCTACTCCCATCCTATGAAGAGGTTGTCGCAATTCCGCCGAAGGAGCCGCCCCCTGAGTAAATCTCAGCATGACACAGATGTCTTCTCCCTGAATATCCTCCAAAGAAAAGATTTTTCTGTCAGTGTTTCATATTTCCCCACTCGAGCCTTCCACTTTTTACTCTGTGACGTCTCTGTCCTTTGCTCTCTGAAGGCAGAAGTGTGGCTTGCTCTTCCCTCTGCAAGTCTTCACAGCCTTCCTGGCAGACCAGTGCTGTGTGTCAACTCCAATTTGGACTTGCACGTTCAGCATTCAGTGATTATGCACGGCACTGACCTCCCCTTTTTTTAAATACTGTGAACGTCTCAGCACTGCTGTCGGCTACTGAAAATACCTGACATTTAAATGTGGCAGGTGATAATAAACACGTGAGTTACTTAAGAGCACTTTCTGACTGATAGTTTTCCCAGGAACCTGATGAATGTGGCAGCCAGGGTAATATAGATTATATTATATTATATATCCATCATTATATTAACACTGAATTGGGAGAAATCTTTCAAAAGATCCCGAAAGACCAGTCTACAACATCTTAAACAGGTTTATACCAACACTAGACAATATTTAATGCAATTTCAAAGTTACTAATAAAAATACATTTCAGATAGTTTTGCAAGTATTCTAAATTGAAGATTAGAAAAACATATACATATATACATTATGTATGTGTTTATCTATCTATCTATCTATCTATCTATATATATAATATAATATATATACTATATATATATATATATATATATATATATATATATATATATATATATATATATATATATACGCACAATATAATATACATGTACTATACTGTATATAGTTGCAGTTTAATGAAAAACATGGATACAAGTTTAAATGTGAAAGTAAGCTAGTCATTTTCACATTATCTTTCATTTAAAATATCTGAATGTGGCTATTTCCCACACTGCCCTGTATTGCTGTTTTTTTTTTTTAAACCATAGATCCAGTGGCTACCAGTCATATGCAGAGTCGCCACAATGTTTTTGCACATAAGTCTTAATAATTCATGTTGTAAGTTCTCTGATAGTTAATGAAGGAAAGTTAGACTGTATGTAGCACAGTAATGTAGTGTTGTTATTACACAGCCCTGTAATGGGTCTGAATATGAGTGACATGAAAAAATCTCCTGAAGTCTTCCCTAGCTTAATTTCTGCTTAAGAGCTATGCAACAACTATGCAGAATTCTATTCAACTGTCCTACATTTCAACACAGAGCACTTTAGTATCGATGCCTTAAGTGAAGCCTGCAGACGTTCACTGCTCTGTGCTCTGGTTATATTATTTCCCCAGAATTGGCATTTTCCACTTGCCAATTATTTACATTTACATTTATTCACTTAGCAGATGCTTTTATCCAAAGCGACTTACAAATGAGAAAGATACAAGCAAAGCGATATATCAAGCAGAGAACAATACAAGAAGTGCTACCATACAAGATCTATTCATTGAATTCCAGAAGAAGTTTATTTAGGATATGTTCACTTTTCTAGATGATTTCTGTCATTATTCATAGAAGGAAACTTGCTGATTAGTAAATGACAATGAAAACGGGACAAAAATCTTACAAAACTACCAACAAACTGTAGATAAACCAAAGTTTTGACATCGTTGCTACATTTTTATACATTAAATACATTGATCACGCAATCTCTCAGAGCTCTTAATCTATATAAAGCAGTGTCAGGATGTCTGTCTGCTCCAGTTAAAGTATTCCATACAAAAGAGCTTTGGGTTGAAATATAGTCAAATATCGCTATGAACAACCTGCAGTAACCATATTTGCTGTTTTTCTTATCATGAATGAAATCGTTATTCAGATTCAATCATTTTGTCATGTGAAGTGTTTAGGTTCCTAAAATCTAACATTATAACCTGATCCAATCAATCACCTTAATTTTCTGTGTAATATGTTTGCTTAGAGGGAAAAAAAGTCAGTTCTGAAATTTCTTACAGGTTTTTACTGTTGGTCATATGTTTTGTCTGTGATTGAGGTGATTCGAACTTGATGTTCTATCAGCTGCAATATTTGTACTGAACAGTTCTTAAAATTAAAAGAATCTCATGTTGAGCCATTGTAGCTGTTTACTGAACCCTACAGCAATAAACACATTGTGGTGGTGTAGAGAGTAATGTTAACGTCCCCAGTTTGATCCTGAGCTCGGGTTACGCACCCAGTGTTCCCGGGATAGATCCCGGATCCAGCATGACCTTGACCAGGACAGAGCAATTACTGAAGATTAAAGAATGAATACAGAAGAGAGTCAGAAGTAAGAACATACTTTTGTTCCAGTATGTTCAGTTTCCTTTTTTAACTTTATATTGTATGGTGCTTGTGGATTCTCGTCATGGTTCTGGCTATCATCTTATTACTCTCTAGCTGTTCTAATGGTGAAAGGTAGTGACCCACATCTCAAAGATTACCCACAATCATTTTCAGATATCTGAATATCTTTCATCTATACAATATGGAGTTAAAGAAGATTTGGGTCCCAGAGCAATATTCTTTCGGGGGGGGGGGGCAGAATTCCCAGCTACACTGCTGTCTACACATACTTTCCTATCTTTTATCTTGCATCCAGGAAGGTGAGCAGATTTATGGGACATTATCTCCAAACATGATACGGCATTAGAGATGTTCTAACTTATTTTCTATCCTACGTGTACGTGCACAACTAGGTCAGCTTTAATCAGGCACGAGTTGGAGAAAGGCTTGCTCTAGAACTTTATCTAATAGATGAGGAAAACGAACAAAACATTGTTTACTTCATAAATAGGTTTCTTTTGATGGCTGATGACATCCTGTTTGATCATTGTAAAATTACTGATTTGTCCTCATTTGAATGCTTTTTTTCTAACATATATATAATCAAAGCAATAGGGATTAAATTACATCATGCTACATCATCTCTATATGCTTTGTGATTTGCCCTTGCTGTGAGCTTTTTAAAAGACATTGAAGAGTATGCTTGCTAAGGGCAGCGGCTGCCGTCTGCACTCAGGCTGTTTTTATTTCACACCAGTCAGCAGACCGTCTGAACCAGCCACGCTTACACTCACACTTGCAAGGACACTCGTCTTTGAAGCATCAGCATCCAGTCAATTATGCAACAAAAAAACTGCATCTATGCTGCTTTTAATTTTTTTAACCGCCAACTGTAGGGATGAAGACGTCATTAAACAGCAGTGAAAGACATCAGTGTGTGTGGCATGTAGTACAGTTTCAGTGTACTGTTTCTCGGCAATCTGTGATACAGGACTGAACTTAAAACCTGCAAATCCTTTAATACTCCTGGTGTAGAGTTTACAGGGTACAGTACTTGCCCTGTCAGACACAACCCAATGGAATGATCAGGGTAACCATGCTGTTACATGGCTGTAATGACTACCATACATCAGGGAGCCTTTGGTTTACAAGTTTAGGGGACATTTTCTTTGTTTCACCCCACCAATACATTTTTGTAATACACAATGTAGTACAAAGAGCGAGAAGTAATGGGATTTTTTTTTTTTGGCTATACATGCATTATGGATAAATGTGATTAAGGTTTTATGTTTATAAATGTATTATTCCTGGCTAAAAACCTCAATGTCACTGAACCGTGGATGCCAGCAGACCATTCAAACAGTAAACATGACTCTCGCAACTTATGTAAAAAATGTTCCAGGAACAAGATGATGTAGAAATCCAGGCAAAAGTCATACATGGGGTGTAATCCTTGTTTCCTTAATCCTACCACACTCAATCTGTGAACCAGAAATCTTCAAGGGTGCATCTGCTCTTAAAATACAACCCCAGAAAGCCATATGAGAGGTCAGGTAATGTTACAGGCACGGTATTATTTTACATAAGGTTAATCCAGTGTGTAGTCACTGTTATATGTAGATCTGTTAACCCCAATGTCCTCAATAAGGGAATTCATTTTTGAGTGACGCATCAGTCTTATTTGGAAAATACATCTTTTCCTTGAAGGAAAGCAAGGAAATTAGATGCAATTAAATAAATTTAATTAAAGCACCATGGAAGAATAATTAACTATGTGTATAACGAGTGGAAATGAACACCAAAACATTATGAACATTTTAACCATATTTTATTTATAACAACTTTCAAGAAACATGGCTCTACTTCTCGCCCTGCTGTTGGTCTGGCATGCTTCTGATGATGTCTGAATCACCTGTAAGACGCAGAGAAGATGTGGATCAAAACTTAGTTAAATCTTTGGAGTGAACATTACTCAACAAGCAACTAGTAAAATCGAATAGCACTTAGTTGCGACTGGTCATTGGGAAAAACTATGTATAGGGAGTGGTTTAGGCATAGACACCCGACAAGATGACCGTGCCAAACTGCTGCTGTTGCTGAAAACGAAGTGTTTCGGATTACTGTGCATGAAGTGACATTTACGTACCAGGGTCAATGATGGCCAGTGTGCACACCCTGTAGTATTTACCACAGGCTGTGCCAAGCTCAATGTTGTTTCCACTGTAGTGGTGGACACCAGTCTTGGCCAACATGGCGTAGTACTCGATTTCTGATTTCCTGTAAGGAGGAGAGAAAAAATAAAGGTTAATTTCATCTCCAGACTCATACTGTGACTTTAAACTTGTACTGAACTCAAGTCATACTGTCTATGGCTACTTATTCCACACACAACAAAAAACCAAAACCATATGCAACATACAGATCCTGCCAAATTTCTCAACCAACTGATAGCTTGGCAAGCGAGACCCATAAACAACAACAAAAAAAAAAATTCAATGCACTTATTCGTTTCCCAAAACGTATCCAGTGTCTCACTGCAAAACTCATTTTATAGCATGACTTCTTTATTCCAATGTCAAGTCACAAATTCTGGATTACAAGTCTAGCCTGATTTTTGTAAAATAAATAGGCTGGCCAGCCCCCCCATTCATTTTTACACTCAGTTTATATAAAACTATTTAGCTGCATGAATACAATTACAAAAATAGTTAGATGTGAAAATCCACTGGTGACATTGTAACACCTGGTCTTTAGCCCTAGTCCTCATTTATTAAACCCAATCATAAACTGAATCATGCAAGACAGGGTAAGACTCAAACAAAGTAATACTAAAAAGTTACATATAAAAGTAATGAACCTTCTTGGACACAGAAATGTGACTGTGCATGTGAGAGAAACAGACCATCAGACAGGGAAGACGTCTGATCAGAAGTTCCTATCCTGCACATCATTACTACTTCATAAAATATTTTCATTTAATTTTGAAAAGGAGACGCCAGGAATTAAAGTATTGATACTTCCATTTTTTTTTTAATTGGGAGGATGTTCGTTTGCTATTTTAATTGGTTGAAATTAGGCCACGTGTAACCCGTGGTCACAACACATCAGTGTTTCAGTCCCAGAGAACAGATTTAACTTCTTTAAGCCATAAAGACAAATCCAGTGACAGAAAAGGTTCTGATGTGTGCATTCATGATTGTAGGCCAACTTCATGAACCCTGGGTAATTTCACCATGTCTCATCGGGTGCATTGCAAAAAAAAAAAAAGAAAAAGAAAAAGAAGAGCTACAGTGATGACACTGGTCGTTTGTATACACTTTAGAGTACATCAACATTCAGACCATGTTTTCACATCGGGTCAATTTCCAGGTTAGATTCCCCACATGATGATTTAAAACCGTGTTCTGCTTGGAATTTGCTGTCAGTACATCACTGGTGCTTTAACTGTGGAGTGCTGTCATTGCTAGAACAGTGTAGGAACCTTTCACACGAACGGTTCCTACACTGTTTTATATGACTATCACATTGTGCTGATTTGAAGTGCACACAGTGTGCATGTGTGAGAAAGAAGAGAAACTATTTTTCTCCAAGTAGTTCTATTTTGCATCCTCTTTACAGCAGGGGCTCTCAAATTAAACCTCCAAAGTGTAGATCCATATTACATATTTAAAACAACAACCACCCTTTATGTCTCTGATGAACAGCGTGTAGATACCTCAGAGCAGGGCAGTTGTTGGCCAGGATGACCAGCTTGGCTTTGCCCTGGCGAATCATCTTCTGTGACTGTTTGTATCCCAGGACATATTTACCACTCTTCATCACCAGCTGCAGTCTGGAGTTGATGGACTCCAAGGACTTTTTCTGTGGTGGAATTAACAGGGTGCATTATAATGACAGAAAACAAACAAACACACACCATCCATATCCTGTGTACACACAGGATTCCCAAACCCTGGTTCACCAGGTCCTGCACATTTCCTTGTCCAAACTCACCCAATTCGACTCAGAAAGGGTTACGGATTAATTTGGATTAGTTGGTAGAGCAGGTAAAACACTAAACCATGTAGGACCAGGGTTGTAAACCTGTGCTGTGGAGTATCTATTCATATCAACAACAATAAGGTTTATTCAAAATGACTATCCATGTAATTAAGGTTAATCTGATTAAAGACCATGGCACGTCATTCTGTACCACACAAAACTGGCTCACTAATTAGAACTATGATTAAAATATTTATAAAAAGTTATCCATTTTTGACACTTCTTGGAATAGAATTCAGGGCTGTTTAACGACTAAACCCTGACCATCAATCTCATACGCAAACCTCGCCCATAAGCTATTGCTGTATCTACACTGCTAACTAATGTTTATCAAGTTTCAATTAAACCAAGTTTACATTTCACTGCAAAACAAAAGTATTTACGTGTCTCATGCATCCCCATAAATGATATAATAATGCTAATGTATATTTAAAGGCTGTAAATAAAGCTCGAGGCCTCCGTGTGTTACTTCCACGTGAAACCACACGCCATGCAGTAGCGGCGGCGGCTCTCAGACTCACCGTTTTCTTTGCGGCCACCATTTTAACTCCAGTCCGTTCCGGTCGACCTACACACAAATAAACACATATAAACTCTTTCCTTTTCGAAATATAACAAACGCGAGTTACAACGCGCGCCACAAAACGGATTATTTTCTCAATTTGAAGTAGAGCCGCACTTACTGCCTGGTTAACTCCAAGATGGCCTCGTAGAGAAAGGACTACCCAGAGTGCACCGCGCTCGTAAACCATACGCCCTCCGAAACCGCATACTTACCTACTAGACAGTAGGCGAAAAGGAGTACGCTAGAACGGTAGTATGTCTGAATTCTGAGTAGGCGAGAAATACCCGGATGATGTACAGTTTCCAGAGAGATTAGCAGTATGCATCCGATGCACATTATGCGAGTCAAACAATCCCATGATGCAACGGGACTGGTGCGGAAGAGCTCAGAAAAAAACAGCGTCGGCGTAAAAAATAAATAAATAAATAAAGTATTAAAGTACTTTTAAGTATTAAACCTTGGTTAAACAGGACTTGTTTAATAATACCCGAATAAACTGTTAACTTGTCTAAGATTTTTGTGTTTACCATGACGTCGAATATCACATGACATTGTTAATATGGTAGATGTAGAATGCCCGGGATTGTAGTCATAACATACACATACTGATTAGTACGTACTGGCATAGTATGCAATTTCGGACGCAGCCAGAGTGGCGCAGGGATGACGTAATTTTGTACCGGAACCCGGAAGTTAGCATCACACTGGTTCCCTCGACAAAAAGCCTACAGGATTTTCACATAGGCTTTTGGATTATCGCAAAAAAAGCTATGTGATTAACAAAAGTTTACAATACTACCACGTTTCGTCCAGAAAGATAATTTTCATAAATTAACACAACTTTTTTTTTTTTTTTTTTTTTTTTAAAGTTTGAAGCCTAAATACAATCGCCACAAACTACACCACGGTCGCTTGACTTCAGCGTCGCCATCATCAAGCTTCCGACAACTTTCCCAAACTTGATTTAAATACATTTTTTAACATTTTTTTTCCAACAGGGTAGTCAAACAGGTTAATAACTGTAAGAGCTCACTGAGTAGAATAACTTTGGTGTCTTGTGATTCCCACCACTATAGCAACATTTTAAATCAAAATGGAGGACTTTCTGGAAATGTTTCAGGGTCTGTGTGCGAAATGGTACCCTACTCCAAATTCCCTACTCCCTAATACATAATCCCTACTCCATACTCCCTAAACCATAATCCCTACTCAGCACGTTCGCCTCACACCTCCAGGATCTGGGGTTAAAGTCCCGCTGGGACCATGTGTGTGCGGAGTTTGCATGTTCTCCCCGTGCTGCGGGTGTTTCCTCCGGGTACTCCGGTTTCCTCCCCCAGGCCAAAGACATGCATGGTAGGCTGATTGGTGTGTCTAAAATGTCCGTAGAGTATGAATGGGTGTGTGAGTGTGTATGTGATTGTGCCCTGTGATGGACTGTCACCCTGTCCAGGGTGTACCCTGCCTTGTGCCGATGCTCCCTGGGATAGGCTCCAGGTTCCCTGTGACCCTGAAAAGGAGTAAGTGGTAGAAGATGGATAGATGGATGGATAATCCCTACTCCCAGTACCCTATTCCCTACTCCCTATTCCCTAATCCATAATCCCTACTCCCCATACCCTATTCCCATTTCTCTACTCCCTATTATCTAATCCATAATCCCTATTCCCTACACACAGTAACAACAAACCGATTGTGCACTATATATATTAAATAGGATACAGTTTCTGAAATACCTCCTGAATTAAACAGAACATGCATTAGAAAAGGTACCTACAAAAATAACTGAAATTAAGAGTACCGGTGATACCGGTGTGTCATCAGAACCATCTCCCTGAAATACTCGGTATTTTCTAGAAATCGCCTCCAGGTGTCGCTGGTTTAAAGGTAGTTTGCGCCACCTGCCACCAGTTTTGATGAACCAAACCTCAAAACTTCCATTTGGGAAGTACATATCTTTAAACAGCTATTTAAAATAATTTTTCACAGTTCGTATCCTATATTAGTGAACCCTATTCACATGTCTGTGTGTTTCGACCTCGAAAAAAGAGTAAATGCTCGACAGGAGGCTGCTGATGGCGGCGAACACATAATAAGGCTGCTGTGGCGGCTCTGTTTAGTGAGTCAGATTATTTGGCTCAGCTCAACGATAAAAGTCGACTCTTTCGGCTCATAACCGGCTCACAACCGTTTTTCTTCTGAACCGGAAATAATTTGTGATATTTTGACCAGTTATTGTTTATCTTTGTTTAACTAAAGCTGGAATTGTTTCCTAAAATCTCATGCTACCTTCTAATGAACAAAATAACATGTACTGAATTTTATAACATCTATTTTAAATCAGTGTAAAAAAAAATCAACAAGACACTGCATATGCAAACATCCCTGCATTGTTGCTGTGTCTACTGTTTCTGTACTCGATTGAGAAGATTAATTGACATTTATTTTGATAACTGATCCCCTCCCCCTAGCACACAGACGGTAAGGAAAATCTGTTTCATTTGGGAGAACTTTGATTAAATGACACTGAAAGAGTTAAAGAAAAGAAAACAACAAACGGTTCATATATGTGACTCGGCTCTTAAAATTCACTTAAAAGAACCGATTCAAAGACACATCATTCCTATTTAATACACACCTACAGTCTTCTTGTGTGTTTCTGAGTTAGGAAGGCAGGATGGGATGCAACTCTAGCACACATACCACTGCACAGGACAGGACACATGGAAACTCAGACTGTAGTGGAGCCAGTACAAATGGTGAGTGTTTTATTTTAAGTTCTGAATGCACACTAATTTATTGTATTATTTTTGTGTGTAATTTTTTGTGGTTACTTCTATGTATACATTGCACAGTAGACTCTGTACAGGTCTGCATTACTTCTTTTGGATCACACACACACAACACAACACAACTCAACACAACTCAACACAATAGTGTTACTCTTCATTATAAGCCATTTAATTGCTTTCTCATTTTTAGATTCCTAAAGTGTGTCTACTTGGAACCTTTTCTGAAAGAGCAAACACTTTGTAGTAGAGTTTTACACAGGTTTCCCCCAAGAGACACAACCAAAAACCCTTTTAATGGTTCTAGATTATCACTTTTCTTAAAAAATAAATAAATAAATAAATAAAAGTAGGTGTTTTAAAATTCTCTATTGACCAGAACTGTCAGAGATCCACCACTGAACCCCTGAGAAAAACCCATAAGCCATCAAAAAACCCTCAATAACCCTTAAATATGTATATTTAAATTGAATTGCACCTGACTTGCACATCATATCACTTCATTTTGGATTAAAATTCTCTTCCAGCTGAATAGTAGGAATCTCTTCTCAGGACCTCCATATTTGCATATTTTCAAAGGCTCTTTGCTTGTTATCTGGCTATAAGAGTCAAAATTTCTACATCCATTGAAGTAAAACATGGCTTCAGGATGGTATTTCTATTGTACAATATCAACTATTGTAGCTATAAGAGGAAAGTAGGTGAGGTGCCATGTTACTGCATCATCAGGTTTTCATCTGTACTGCCTAAATGTGCCTAAAAATCTGTAAAGATCTAGAAAGTTTTTTCTGACCCGGTTGATGGGGGATTTATTAAAAATAAATTTTAATTTATTAAAATTTTTAATTTTAATAAATTAAAAATACTTTTTTTTAGACCGCACCATACTGAGATCTTTCTTGACAGTTCTTCACACCTGACCTAAGACATGTTCTTCGTTCAGGTGCATCAGATACCTTTTTTGGACTGAAATGACAGTCAATCAGCACTGTGTCTATTATTTAGCTAGAAGTTAATGTATCAGCAGGAACCTGCAATGTCCTCTAATCATTAACAAAAAGACCTCCAACACAGTATGCTATAGTAACCATCAACACATTGTTATATGTGTTATGAATGAGGAAACTATTAGTGCTATTAAAAGACCTCTTGCTACACTGTATATATGTGTGTAAAATTTTTCATTTCCTTATATTGTGCAAAGGATATGCCAAATTGTGAAGGTGGAGGGGGTTACAATTTTTTACAATTTCACTGGAAAGAGAGTAGAGTCACAGTTCATAATTTCACCTCCTGTTGCTGAAGTTTCCTGATTCATGCTTTACCAATTCTCTGACTTCCTGTTTTTGTATAACTTTAGCCACCTCTCTGTGTTTCTAAGTGTAAAGCATTCACACTTTGTTTCTAAATTTAAGTCTGATTTGAGAGTGTTTATACTTTTTCCAGAGTATACTGTATATGAAAATTAAGTCTAGTACTCTTGCTCTTAACTTAGACCTTCAGCATACTTCACTTTTTTCCCCCCAAAAAGATTATGCCCCGATACCAATCCAGTCAATTACACTTCTGTGCTTTTTCATTTTATTTATTGAGTACATTTAAAAGACCCCCCCCCCCCCCCCAAATAACAACAACAAAAACAAAACAAAAAACCCCAGAACAATTTGTTTGGATACCACAATCATCTTTTTTTGCACCAACTGCAGTGGAAGTCTGTTTTTGACAGACAAAAACACTTACATTTAACACCTGTAAAGATGGACACTTTTAAATGTTCACTCAACTATCATTTTGACTAGCTACTTAAGTAACAATGGATTTATTTCTCCACCATTGCCTCAGTAAATGTCATAAACCTTGAAAAAAAACTCCTATATAAATAACCTGAACTCGTGGGGGCACAGTGGCTTAGTGGTTAGCACGTTTGCCTCGCATCTTCATGGTTGGGGGTTTTAATTCCGCCTCTGCCATGTGTGCACTGAGCTTACGTTTTCTTCCCTTGCTTCTAGGGTTTCCTCCGGGTACTCCGGGTTTCCTCTCCAATCCAAATTGTCCCCTCCAATCCAAATTGCCAACCCATCACAACCCTGTGATGGGTTGGCACCCTGTCCAGGGTGTCCCCTGCCTTATGCACCCTGTCCAGGGTGTCCCCTGCCTTATGCACCCTGTCCAGGGTGTCCCCTGCCTTATGCACCCTGTCCAGGGTGTCCCCTGCCCGAGTTCCTTGATATAGTCTCCAGGCTCCTCCATGACCCTGTGTAGGATAAGCGGTATGGAAAATGAATGGATGTAGATGTTGATATAATGTTTTCTAATCTCAATATTTAAAGGAACAGCTGAAGAAAAGGCAGAGAATGATCTGGATATTGAGTGTGGTGCAGAAGCAGCTGCTGAGAGCTCTGAGGCTCTAGCCACTGAGTCCGAGACCAATACACTGCACACTGCTGCAGAACCAACTCCAGCTGAAGACCAAGGTGCATAACACAGTCAGTCCACTGCTCATGCAAATACATCTGCCAGTTAAACATCTCCACATGTAAAACTGTCACACTTATCATTTAGTGGCCTTGCAAGAGAAACATCTACTTATTTAAAAAAATAAATAAATTAATTAATTAAACGTGTAAATTGGATGCTTGAATACATAAATGCCAAATAAGTTATTTTAATATAGTATTTTCAGTATAACTTGTATAGATGACAAAATGCATGTCTACATGAATGATCTACTGGTTTACATACGCCTGTGTACACAACCATGGCACTCTGAGATTACAAATGCAAATGTGCGCTTTGGACATGTGAACAAACCAGAACGCATGACAAGATGTGATAAAAAAAAGATCAACTTTAATAGCTAGTAAACCCTGAATAACTTTACTGTATCATGCATCCAAGTGCCAAAGTTGGCATCTCCCTTCTACTTTATAATTTATGTACAGAACATATTATCATAAGAAGCAAAAGCCATCAAAAACACTAGGCAACAAAGATGTTTTGTCAGTTAGTGTATGACATTTGGCAAAGTTTTAACAGATATAATGGGAGGAAAGGATGAATATTATAATCTGAAGGAATCTAAAAGAACATCCAGAGATTACAGAAGAGGTTGGAGGCATGTAAGTTATTAGATAATATTTAGATAAGTCTCAGGAAAGGAGATTTCAGTACAAATGAAAACAAATTGAATACATTTTAAATGTATACTAATCTATTTTTTTTTTTTAATTATGAATAGCTTATCTTTTGCCAAATTTTTTAATTAAATTTCTTTATTTTTCATTTTATCCTAAGGGTATGCAAAATTTTGCATGCAGTTGTATATATGACTTAAGTAGTCAAATAAACTGAAATGTCTTGTTTTAAGATTGTCTTATATTATCTTTTGACCTGTTCGAGCAAAACATTTTGTTCTCTAACTGCAGTGTTTTAGGTTTCACATCACTGAAATTAGTAAAGCTGTGATGTGGGTCTAAAAGCTGTGCTGGCATGGTTTTGACTCTTGATCCAATTTCCCAAAATATAGCTAATAATCATTCTAACATGCTGTAGGCAGTGAACTGTGCATCCAATTTATCTTTAGGATATAATGCTTTTAGGTGTAATACACCATTATTATATTATAGAAGGATTCTTGTCACATTTCTTCAATTCAGTTACAGTGGGTTAGTGGTATTTTATTGAAGAGCATAAACCAGTAAAAACATGTCATTTTAAAAAGATCATCCTTCAGAAGCTGGAGCTTTAGCAGCAGACCAGTCTGAGCAAACTGGACCAGATGAAGCACCGGGTCAGTGAGATTTCTGAAGGCAAATCAAATGCATTATTTCTGATCTTGTTTCCATTGCTAACTATTGCTGTCTTTCTCATTCAGGCCCTAGCGAGGAACTCGGAGGCTCACAGACAGCATAGCTTTATTATGGGAGAACCTGTAAAATGTCACATTTACTACAAACAGGCAAACTAACTTATTTTCAAATGTAATCTAGTTGTAGCTGTATGTATTGAACTTGTACTTCCAGCAAAAATGTCAAGAGAATAGAGATTTGTTTGTAAATCTACCTACACCTTTATATGTAAGGAATAAAATACTTCAAGTTTGTTATCACCTGTTATAGCTGCTGTAAACGGTTGTTCCCTCACCAGATTTTTTTTTTTTTACCCCCTCCTCAGTCTTGAAGTTAATAAGACAAAAAAAAAAACACAGCTTGTCATGCCTAGAAACCTCTGTCCTAAAGACTTTCCCTGTTGCGGAAAACCTGTTACAAAGTGCTGCGACTGCTTGCCGAGACTGGAGACTCCTTACATAAATGTTTAATAAACTTCCCCTTACAAAAAGCTTTGTAAACGATGTAGCTTGTATATGTTTGTGTATGTTAAACATGTTTTTGGTTCATTTTTTTATTATAAGCATTTGCCACATAAGTCTCTGTTAATGAGATGTAACAATATACAATATTTTCAATATAATCAATATAAACCTTTTCCAGTGGACTACAAACCATCTCATACTACGTTCAATATATTTCTAAATTATATCCATCAGCTTAAGGCTATGTAATTTATTTCCTGAATAATAGGGTTGAGAATAGCCCAATTTTGGTTACACAATCTGGCAACCCTGGTGGCCATGTAAATCCCACGAAACTGAACATGTTCTGTGTGCATTCACTTACTGTGCAATTATCTGTTTCATAATAGGGTTTTACAATTTATTCAAGTGTACTATTAGTACTGTAGTGTGAGAAGCAATGAGAAATACAGATCACTGTTGACTTACAAGAAATGATCATTTAGCAAGACAGTAATACTGTATTGTAAAGCAAATTTAGTTAGAACTATAAACCAGCATTATGGAATAGATTCAGTTAATGGTGTGATGAAAAGCCAAATCATGGTAAGTACAAATAGGAAAAACAAAATCCTACAATTTTACAAGTGCACAATGAAAAATAAAGTCAATGGAATATTGCAAAATCACTGTGTATAAACTAGAAAGGCATGTTAGGATGATGGCTGGTGGTGATCTGGCTCCAGTCATATTCTAGTGTTACAATTTGTGTGTTTTTGCGGCAGTTAGTCAGGATGCGTCTGTTATGGGTCCCAACACAGCGACTGCCTCGATCTCAACAAGGCCACCCTTTAGAGAGAACAATATATATAAAATTAAAATAAGAATAATTGAGGCTGTGCAAAACATTTCAAACAGCTTGACTAACAAACTGTTACAAACTGTGCTTGACTAACTAAACTGTTAGAAATTAAGGTACTCTACAGGAACATTTCTGTATTCAGTTAGAAGCAATGCAAAATTTACCATTAGAAATTACAGTAGTGTTCTTTAAGGTCCTGTTATGTGCCTTATGATGTTATTTCTCTATGTTAGTGTTCCTCAAACTCAAGATGCAAAAAACATCTTTTTGGCTGCAATCCTAGTGCCATGTTGGTCTGGTAAATCCCTGTTTCAGTAAAAATGATAAATGTGAAGACTATAAAATGAACTGAACAGTCACATTTCATTACAATGCAAACGATCTTGTCTTGAGACAGGATACATGGCTGACAGTTCCTTTGGTCTAAAACTCGACCTTGTTTCATGTTAATGAAAACAGGGACTTGTGTATTAAACAAGCATTCAGGTATGTATGGCCAAGGATTTAAAGAAAAACAGCACTGTAAATTATAGATCAACTATCGTCATAGACCAGTGTACTTACTCGGGGCAGGGCAGCAACTTGATAAGCAGCTCTAGCTGGGAAGTTGCTGCTGAAGACTATTGAAGGAAAACGAGATGAATATGTGTATATAATTAATAATTTAATAACTAAATCTACGGCTGTAGGTAAAGTGATGGTACAAGCTCACAGTGGTAAAACAGCGCCACACAGCGTTTGTGTGCCTGAGAGAAAGCCACACAAACTTTCTGTAGCTTCCAGTCGTGTACTTACATTGCTTATAAACATCATTGACGTTGTTGAAGTCGTTTATGTCTGCCAAGAGCACAGTTGTCTTAACAACTGCCAAAAAAGAAAGCAACATTATGCATGCTTTATGAATAATAGTAAATAAAACACAAGACAACTCTATTTGTTTCCATAGGGTGGTCTTTTTTTTTTTTAGATAAAATGATTAATATGATAAAGTGCAAAATGAAAAAGTCCACATTACAATTCTAACATCACATGCTTAACAAAAATATTTTATATATTTATAATTTAATATACATTATACTGAAATATACACACACACACACAGACACACACACATATATGAACATTTTCATTCATATTTATCTTTACAATACAGTTAATAACAACTTTATTATAAAAAAAGTTTAGAAAATATTAATAAAAACATCTCTCTGGCATATTTGCTAGAGTATGCATTTCTATTTTATGTCGTTGACCCATAACAGTGACCTACCATTTTCATATCCGCATCCAGCTGCTTTCAGAATCTCCCCCATGTTAATAAGGGCCTTTGAATTAAGAACAAAGCATGTAAATATACAACAAAAAATGACATATAAATGAATGTGTGTATACACATACATATATATATATATATATATATACACACACAAACACAATAAATTGTTTCAGAAACTAAAACAAAATCGAAGATAAAACAAAGGCAACCTGAGTAAACACACAATACACTTTTTAAATGATGTTATTTATTGAAGCAAAAAAGTTATCCAATACCAACTGGGCATGTGTGAAAATATATTTTACAGTAGTGAACCTTCCCAGAAGTGGCCGACCTTCCAAAATTCCTCCAAGAGCACAGCAACTACTCATCCAGGAAGTCACTAAAAGAGCCAACGACAACATCAAAGTACCTACAGGCCTCCCTTGCATCAAAAAAGGTCACTGTTCATGACTCCACGGTCAGAAAGACACTGGGCAAAAATGCCATTGATGGAAGAGATCCAAAGCATAGGATTAAGTTCTAGTCCTAGAAATAAGTGAAAGACTGATCTCCAGTTATTGGAAGCATTTGGTTGCAGTTATTGCTGCTAAGGGTTGCACAACCAGATTTTAAGTTTAAGCTGGCAATTAGATTTTCACATGGGTGATGGATGTTGGATAACTTTTTTTGCTTCAATAAAAAAAAAAATCAATAAAAACTGTATTGTGTGTTTACTCAGGTTGCCTTTGTTTTATGTTGTATTTCGTTGAAGATCTAAAACTATTTAGTATGAGAGATAGACAAAAACAGAAGAAATGAGCATGGGGTGAATAATTTTTCACAGCATTGTACACGTGTGTACCAAACACACACATAAACGTGTGTGTATGCAAATATATATAAATATAAATATATTAATCTTGTTTAATATTTAACAGTGTCTTTGAAATATTAAATATCCGTTGCTTTTCTCTCCGTCTCACCTGTTTGGCCTGGGCCTGCACACCTCCTGCAACTAACTGACCTGTTGCTGTGTCCATTCCCAGCTGCCCAGAGATGTACATAGTGCGATCCACCACCACGGCCTGGCTGAATTAATAAGCATGATTCGTTTACTTATTAATCAAAGATATGCCGAGGGTTTTACACATGAAACAATGTGACAGTAGCAACTTCCAAGATTAGCCTTTGTCATTTCTCACCTCCTGCGGTAGTCAGGCTGAATGTACTGCTTGTCCCTATACTGCATTTATTTCTGCTACTGCACATCATCTTAAATATTCAGATTCAGTTCATCATAATCCAATTGAAAAATGTAAAACTATAGCAAGGTGGTAAGTAGAAAAAAAAAATAGAACAAATCCCATTAAGTCACAAGTCACATTAAACCTGATGACCACCCTTACTGTCTATTGGCTGAGACGGTTCCTCCCCCAAATGACAAAGTCCCATGACAGTGTCCAGAATAAAACCTAATTACACATTTCATCATTTAAAAACCTTAATTGATCTCAGACAGCTTTCAGGGAGGAAGTTAATATGTGTTGCAAGAAATAGGACTAATGGTGGTGTTATGAATCCTGTTGTGAAATTTTAACACAAGAATAAGAAGTTTCCTTGCATTTTTAGAGACATGTGCATCTAAAAAAAAAAAAAAAATCATCTCACCAATATGCCATGAATGTTCCACCTACCTGTATATGCCCTGCCTAATTGGGGCTTTAGGTGTATATGGTATATGTCTTCTAACTGAATCCATCTTTTCAGGAAAGAAAAGGAAATCTGCAGTGCTGTATATCTATATTCTCTAAAGACCCGCCCCTGAACAAACACCTTACTGATCATTAACTAGTACTGATCATGTCGGACAGGTATACATGCACTGTAACACGAGGGAGATCTGATTAAGTGCTCTAATCAATAGACCTGATCTTTAATAATGCAACCAGTACCAATACTGTACTGTTTCTGACCTGTAAGGTCCGATCGCAGCCGGAGCAGCAGCAGTGTTGATAATCCTCCGAATGAATGCAGACATTTTGTTGGACAGGTCGCAATTTCTCCAATGAACAACTTTAAGTGGAGTACGACAGAAGGAATCGCGTGGGACTTACAGTGCGCATGCGCAGCATTTTAGGAGTACGCACACGTGAGTGCTGCGCATGCGCAATAAAAATCGAGCGACGCTATAACAGAAAAAGTAAGGGTGATAGAAATGCTGTCTATAAATGAATGAAAACACAAATATGTGACATTCATATAACGTCATACATTTGAACAGTCTTTAATGTTGAGTGTTTTCTTGTTATTTGAATATCCTTCTTGTTATTGTTATTTATTTAAAAATGTTTATTAGTGAAACAAATTGTATTCTGACTTACCCATCAAACTTAGAATATTCACAATGTACTCAATCACCTTACATTAAGTATTTGGTGCCCTTGAAAAAGTTTATAGTGTTTTAATTCTTCTTACATAAAAGTGCACATTAAATTAAACACAAATCCTTCCGAGCTGTGCAGGCACAGTGGTGTGTAAAAGTATTTGCCCCATCCTGATTTCTTCTGTTTTTGTGCATATTTCGTACTCAGTTGTTTCAGAAATGAAAAGAAAATCTAGATGAAAGAAAGGCAACCTGAGTAAACGCATGATACAATTTTAAAATGATGATATTGTTTATTGTAGCAAAACAAAAAGTTATCAAATACCAACTGGGCCTGTGTGAAAATATATTTGCCCCCATAGTTACTAATTTTCCAACTCTATGAAGCTGCATTCATAGTGGGGTTTGGCTGGATTAGACACAGCCAGGCCTGGTTGGTGGCACAACCAGATTTTAAGTTTAAGGGGGCGATTAGTTTTTGACATGGGTGTTTTTGTTTAATTAAAAAAGTATATAGTGTGTTTACTCAGGTTGCCTTTGTTTTATATTGTATTTCATTTGAAGATCTGAAACTATTTAGTATGAGATATACACAAAAAAGAAATCAGGGCAAATACTTTTTCACACCACTGTATATTCATTTTACTCCTTGGACAGAGCTATGTGGCAAAATGTACGCCTTAAAAATTGTTTTAGAGCATCCATCCATCCATCCATTTTCCATACTGATTTGTTCCATATCGATTTTCCATCCTGCACAGGATTGCAGGGAGCCTGGAGCCTATCCCAGGGGGCTCGGGGCATGAAGTGGGGGACGTGGGGGGAATTCAGATCCCCAACCCCGAGGACAGGCATAACCACTAAGATACCATGCCCCCCTCCCTTAGAACAGTTAGTGAAAATAAAAGTTTAATCCATGGTCACACTTGCTTATATGAAATATTACATTAATAGCTATTTTAGTGAAAAAAAAAAATATTAAAAAGATAAAGATTGTTTGGTTGTAACAATTTAATTGTAATTGTTATTGGGCTCCTAGGCCTTTAAAATATTTTATTTAAAAAGCAACATTAATGAACAAAAGTATGGTAATTTTGTGGAATAGCCATGGTTTATAATGTTTCCTTTGAGTCAGTGGATATGCTTTAGGTATTTAAAAAAATTTAACAACCAAATAATCAGAATTTTACAGCTTTTCTGCCACTGCAACAACTGAACTGACCTTAAGCATGACATCAGCACTTTATTACACAGCAGCATCTTCTGGTTTGCACCACTCAGGGTTTTGTTTATAATACTCTGTGAGACGAAATTAGAAAGGGACTCAAAAGGGAACCTGCCCACTTCTGGACGCCACCAGATAATGGGACTATAAAATCAGTTCTATAAGATTGAAGTCAGACAGTACCAAGTGTGCTGAAAGAATGTTCAATATGAGCATAGTGTCAGTAAGAGTCCTGGGAGGAGCACAGGACAGTCGTTTACAGCAGCAGTTCTTAGAAACAAGACTACAGAATCCAGGTGAGATTATCCCACTGAAGGTGGGGTGAGACTTGGGCATAAACAGATTCGTCCTAAACATAAACAGGTTCATCCTGTTCATGTCATTCTTGTTCTGTTTATGTTGTTCTATGTATTTAGTACATTTTGTAATATCGTTTTCTGTACTTTACTGTATTTATTTTAGTGCTCTGTTCTCCCCCCCCCCCCCCTTGTATTGTCTTCAGTGTTCATGGATGCAAGCTATTTCATCCAATTGTAAATGAGTGTATGACGGGACAACAAAAAATATAGACTTAAAAGGTACTAAAAAGAGTTATACATTAAAAACACTGTTGAATGAATCAATTTAGTCAAAGATAAAACAATTTAAAGTGGCAAGAAAGTGACGTTTATTAAAGACTTCACTCTCAGGGGAGAGAGTGACACATTTCTATCGCAAGAAAACCTTTCTTTAACGCGAAATGAAAATTTGAAAACGTCACTGTATTTTGAACCATTCAGAGCTGTGATGTACAGTATGTGAGAAAAATCAACAACCTTCAAACTACATTATGTTTAAGAAAGGTTTTCCTGCAACAGCAGCTATAAATGGATATAAAAATGTACAATAAATTAGAATAGCGTGGAATTTTATAATACATGTCAGAAAGTATGAAATTAATATAACTGCTCAAAGACAAAAGTAAGGCATTTTAAGCACAATCAAACTCATCTCATAAGCAAGTACATGTAAAACCAATTCACCAAACAAGCTAAAGGTCACATCATTTTAAGACAATATTAGCAAAATGTCCACAGTAGGCCTCAGTGGGAAACTGGTAATGATTATAAAGGTCCATGTACTACATCACATAGCTGTACTACATCAATGTCTTGTATGTAACAGATTCCTCCTTTACGACAATATTGTTACAGCCATTTTTTCAGATTATGTTTGTGGTATTGCTTAAGTACCAGTCACAGACAGACCAAATAATAATGCTGGTCCCATAGACACAAAGGTTAGCCATCAGAAATGTCATTAATTCAATCAAGAGAAAGTACTGTTCATCAACCCCTGAGATAAAGTGACAGACCGAGGGTGTGTGATTTGCACTTCTTTACAGGAGTGTTTACTGAGCATAGGATTAAAAATAGTAAAAGATCAACATGAAAAGAAGAATTTCAAAGACAAGAAAAATGACATTCAATATAGGAATCAAACGTGAAAGGTATATACTCCATGCATATTTACAGAGATAGGGTGGTGTCCATAAGCAAAAGCTTAATAACCGGAAGGAGTACAATTATAATAACTGCTTCACTATATCCAATCAGTACTGCAAAGAGGATATTTCAAGCTTCAATTAAATCCACAGTCTATTAAAACCTGGTCCCACAGCAGTAGAAACTTCACTTAGACCAAATCCAGACGAAGTAAGGGAAGCCCATTTGCAACTACAAGTTTGGGCCGACCAATGAAAGTTCCACTAGTTTGATTGTCTTTGGTTTACGTTAATCATTTTTAAAAATCCAACTGTTTCTTGTGTGTTCATTCATCCAAATAGTCTCATGATTACAGAGGCAGAGGTGCCAGTATCTATGATTTAGACCAGGCGTTCCCAAACTTTTGGCCAAACAATCCCAAATGGACATTCTAGACTTGAACATTTTATAATGCTAATAACAGAAGTATGTGTAATGTATGTGACTAAAAAAAACAAAGGAATATTCCTTGCACTGATTTACTGGTCAGTTCTGTTGTCATAGGAAAATAATCCATGCTGGGGTAGTGAGATGGTTTCTACTGTGTGCGTCTGTGTGCAGAAGCAGTAGTAACCTGAGCAGCATTATTATTCATTCACACACCCGGTGTGTATAACATGCACATCCAAAAGGTTTAAAAGATGGTAAATCGGAGCCAAAACTCCCATGTCCGTCCGATTTTATTCACAGCGATCAACTCTCTTTTGAAAACTTTCTGCTGTCGTCATAATTGTTGTCACGAGCTGCATCTCAAATCATAAACTCTGACCCATTTACTAATCTAGAAAACTCCTGAACACTGGTATATAAAACAGAGCTTTCAGTAGGTTTGACAGTGACGTGAGAGGTGTTTAAAATTCGAACGCTTACACTAACAGGAAAACTGATTACTCAGTAATAGTGTAGAACAGTACACAACTATGTGATTTGAGACATAATGCTAGTTTGTTTCATGGAGGCAGATGGACTGGGAAATTTGGCCATTTTTATTGCTACGCTAGGGCAGCATGACGAAAAAAAGACTCAGATAACACGTTCTTGTTCATTTAAATGTGGCTTGTCTGAACGTCACTCCTAGTAAATTTTCAAAATATTCGCACACAAATATTCTCAAATATAAAATTGAGATTTCTAATATTAATTTGTAAAATAAATAAATAAAATAAAAGAGGAGATTTCTATTGTGACCCCACTTTGTAAAATCAAGCGATCCCCATGTGGGGTCACAACACCTAGTTTGGGAACGCCTGGTTTAGACAGAACACATAACAGTTTCTTAGCTTTTTCATATAAAACAGTGGTCAGACCAAATGTGAATAGAATTCACCCAGCAGAAAAGCCAATATACTGAAGGGAAAGGACTTGTGAGATGTGATATGTAAAAAGACACTCATTTGTTTCTGGAGGACATTACTTTCTCTTTGCACCAGCATTATCTAGGTGAACTCTGACCTGTGAATTCACAACCTTGCACTTAGAAACAGAAAACAAGTCAGAGACATTGTCTCTTTTGTTGTTTTAAAAACACTGGAGCAGCTGTTTGTTTTTAACTAGCTGTTCCACTTGCTGTTTTCTTACTGTTGCTTGTCTCACTTCTGAAATTAAAAAAAAAATTAATGTTAGAAATGTTGAGGCACCTCTGCAGAGGTTTCAATCACGTTTCAAACCTAATCGAACACACCTGCTCCAGATAACAATCTATTAGTTATTCTGCTGTTTGGTTTAATCTATTGCAGTGCAATGTAGTTTTACGATGAACATAATGACTCGTTTCTACTAAATCAGTGCACTATATAGTGAACAAGGTGTGATTTCAGACATAAGGTTGATGATCATGACTCCAGCCATGTTGAGAAACAGTGTGGTATCGCACGGCGTCAGGGCTAAAGAAATATGTGAGGAAAGTGGACATTAACACCTCCTGTCCTCTAATCCCTTCAATCAGATTTGAATATGTGTACAGATTTGTAGATCAATTACTGTAGATCTGAGTCTGCTAAACCCTTCTATGCCTTACACAGAAATTTTAATCCACTGGTGGCTGTGAACGTTTCATCGCATCAACTGACTGTCTTGATTTGCTGCCATTTCTTCCCCTTTACACTTAAACGGGGCTGTGCTTGTGTTATTGTACACAGTGCAACCTTTAAAAACAAGGCTCAGGCCTCAAATGAATATCCTAGAAATAAAGTAAAACAGCATTCTAATACTTAGCCAGATGCTCCTGTGGCTAATCAGCAGCTGAGGGCGGACAATAAGAGGCTCAGGATCAGGAGTGAAACTGAATATAAGACTGTAAGAGGGGGAAATAATCTGGCCTGCCAGGTCTTTTTTTATTATTATTATTTTTTAAGTTTACTCGCTTTCTTTCTGGGGTCAGTCTTAGAAGTTTTGCTGCCGGCGCTTCTTGGCATCCATGGCATCGAGAATGGGCTGCCTCTTAGCCGTGTAACGCTGCCGCAGCTCCTCGATCTCTCGCTCCATCATGGGGTCCAGAGCACTGAGGCGCATCTGCAGCTCCTCAAAGTCGAGGTTTTTCAGCTGCACAAAATACACAAATGCACCCAGTGAGCATGCAGAAAAACCTCCAATATAATAGCAAATCAAAATGGCAAACGATTACTAGTGAAGAGCATGAGTAATCATCGAGTATTGTGCCAATATTTTACAAACAGTGAAAATTCTGAGTGCAAATTTAAATTATATACAAAACAAGTACTATAAACTCCCCATGCTAAACACGATGATATTTATTGTGCATCTAGTACACATGTGAGTTCTGCAACTCTATCACATTATGTTTTATGCAGTAAACATACGTATAGTGAATAGGGGACATGGCCTAAATGTTATGGAGGGGCTTAAAAATAAAAGATAATAAAACAATTATTAAATTAAGAATTTAACATGGATCCCAGGTTAATATATGAATGCATCTGAATACTACTCTATGCATACAACTACATCTAGATAAACATTATTCTTCTGTTATTAAATTGCAGGTAAAATAATAATCACATGTATCAGATTTGTTATTTTAATCAATTACTTTTTTTAATTTTATTTACAATTATATACAGGTGCATCTAAAAAAATGTGAATATCATGGAAAAGTTCATTTCTTCCATAATTTAACTGAAAAAGTGGAACTTTCAGATATATACTAGAGTCATTACACAAAGTGAAATATTTCAAGCCTTTTTTTGTTTTAATCTTGATGATTACAGCTCACGGCTCATGGAAATCAAAAATCCAGTATCTCAAAATATTAGAATAAAGAATTTAGAAAGTAAAATTTACGTTGACTTACAAAATCAAAGTCTCCATCTTGTGGGACTTTCCAGTTGTCTGGGAAAGCAGTCTTGGGCATATGGTAAGGGTCCTGCTGGTTGTGATTGTAACTCTCCTGTGCTTTGTTTGAATCCTGCTTGTCAAAGTAATCCATGAACGATGGACGCTGGGCTTGCGGCACTGTTGGGTTTCCTATATACGGAATGAAAACAAAATGAGGCGCGTCTGATAATGAATGAAATGAATAGCAAACCAGGCTGCAAATCTTTCATGACAGTTTAACACCCACTCCTCATCGAGCCCACGTCTTCATCCTCGTCTTCCTCGTCGCTGTTGATGACCATGGTGCCCAGGTCTGACTCCAGCATGGTGCTGCCGTGCTCAATCATGGTCTGAGCGCCATCACTCATAGTGCCTGTCGCTCTCATGGTGCCAGCACTTTCTGAGCCAGACTTCACCATGGTGTGCGAGTCCACCTCCACCTCCTCCTCCTGTAACACACATAGACAAACGACATAGACCTGAACATCCACAGCATGGGCTATATAATACAGGGTAGAAACAATCAAAGCAACGTAGAAAAATAGAAAGGACAATATTAAACACTAAGCTTACCGAGTTGTCATCCTCTTCTTCCAGCTCACGCTGCTGCTCCTGTTGTCTCTTTACCTTCATCTCCATCGCTTCTGTGATCAGGTCCCTCAGAATGGTCACCGGTTTAGCGCTCGTTATAAAGGGATGCTATAAAACAACACAGAATGAAAAGTAAGATTCCAAGACTTTCAATACATTAAAAAAAAACAACTAAATTTCATCTCATGGAATGGGAATCTCACAGGAAAAGGACCGTGAGATTTCAGTCTTGCATTTGCTCCAAGATAAAAAGGCGCATTTCATCCTAAGAGCATTTATATGATGCATTGATCTGAAGGTGGTGATTTGACAACTGGTTGTTGAATTGAACTGATTATAATATAATTTTAAAGTAAGTACTCATTAAAAAAAAAAAAATCTAGAATTTTAGCTAATCAGTGCTAAAAGCTGTTTTTGAACCCAAAGGTTCAATTTCTGATACACCTTGGCCTGATCCATGGTTCTCTTAGAGTTTAAAGTTACAGCTCGCTTCAAGTTTACATGTCTACATGAAGTGTGAAAGCAAACTGTCCCCAGAGCAGGCCACAGAAGAACGTGATTGGGTGAGCTTATCACATTACTTCCTGTTTCATTTGACAGTGACTGTGGAAAAAGATGTAGTGCTCTGTAGAGGAAACAGAAGACCTTTTTTGAGATTTGACTGACAGGCTTTACCTTAACTGTTGATTTGTGTCAAATAAAAGTGATTTATCATTTATCAGTACATTAATCTAATGTATTTCATCTCTTAAAAGGAAAAAAAAGACTTAGTGCACAGCAGAAGGAAACTGTGTGACTGATCAAAGATTTGGAAAAAAAATTGCAATGATGACACCCACCCCCAAGCAAGGCCCGAGTCGAGCATTTGGTCAAGAATAAAAACCCTCAATGTATAATTATTATCTCAACTCCCCTACTCTGTAAACTGTTCCACAAGTCACGTTCGGGTATTTATTGTTCTGAATCATTATGCAATTAATTGAGAATCATGATCAAATTGTTGCAAGGGCAGAGATCCACTTAATAGATTTATCAATGAATAGTTTCCCATTTTTCAAAATGATAATGATATTCCTTATGACACTACAGATGAAATATTTGTCTAATTTAAGCGCTTCTGAACAAAAAGGGCTTTTGTAAAGCCAAATTCATTTCAAGGCCAACTACAGCCAGGAAATAGCACAGTAATAGTCTCAGACTTAGATATGTGTAGATAACAAGTCATAAGAATTTGTACCATGGCAGCATTTAGGAGGTCACATTTCAATTTCCATGTGAGAAGTGAAACCACTTTGGTCCATTTCCACAAACTTCTAGAAATCCAGAAACACGGTTTGAAATAATTTAAGAAAAACAAAAAGAAACTAGTAGTATGTGCCTGAAATTATGCATTGTGCTCTGTTGATGATGGCACAAACACCTATGACTGACAGTATGCACTTCACCCACCTGTAACAGTTGAGTAGCTGTGGCTCTCTGCTCTGGGTTCTTCACTAAACATTTCTTTACAAAATCTGTGAACTCGTCACTCCACAGCTCGGGTTTCCGGAACGTTGGTGGTGGATTCGTTGGAATCATAAAAATTGCCTAATCAACAAAAGGACAAGGAACAAAGACAGTTACTAACAGTGTGTCATTACTATTAGACCAAAAAGATCAAAATCTGTATATTTCACTCACTCTCATTGGATGAATGTCTGCATAAGGAGGTTTTCCCTCTGCCATTTCTATAGACGTGATGCCCAGCGACCAGATATCTGCCACACAGTTATACCCAATCTCCTGAATCACCTCCGGAGCCATCCAGAATGGTGTGCCAATCACAGTATTCCTCTTAGCCATCGTGTCCTTTAGCAGACAAGTGAACACATCTGTGTTAAATCACTGCTCACATCCCAACAACTGTACTAAAGCCAATTTAATCCATAAACCTGAAGCGATTTATATTAAAAAAATAAAATAAATAAACCTTACAGTAAGCTGTCCAGCCACGCCAAAGTCTGCCAGTTTAGCATGTCCCTCAGTATTAAGAAGAATATTCCCAGCTTTGATGTCTCTATGGATCTTTCTCATGAAGTGCAGATACTCAAGACCTTTCAATGTGGATTTAAGGATAGTAGCAATCTCGTCTTCCGTGAGCTGTCGACAAAGCGTGAGAAAACATCATAAGTATCCTTGGCACTAAAACAAAACTCTTCCCAAAGGACACCATTTAATCTACTTACTGTTTTGTTACGTAACCGGATGATATCAGATACAGAGCCGGCGCCGCAGTACTCCATCACGATCCACAGGTCTGTGTTTTTAAAATAACTGCCGTAGTATTTCACCACATAGGGACTAAAAAGAGAGACGACCAACATACTGAATATTATTCATGACCCTCCTCAAGTGAATGACATTAGAACAGGAGTTCCTCAACCTTTTATTTATTAACGTGGACCAGACTGGTGTCTATAACATTTCTGACAACCTGCAGTGTGGAAAGCCATGGAAAAGAGGCAGGGTCAGCAACATTGGGTGGATTTGTAAGCCTTTTTCTGTCAATCATTTAGATTTCATATCCAGTGGAACGGGGCTGTGTGTGTGTGTGTGTGTGTGTGTGTGTGTGTGTGTGTGTGTGTGTGTGTGTAGGGGGGGGGGGGGGGGGGTGGGGGGGGGGGTGTTTGAATTTGCCGTCACTTCACCACTGACATCTTAAGGGTACTTACAAATTTGCTGTTTTTTTTCTCTCTCTGTCAAAAGCACACATTTTGTATGCTATATTATGGGAAGTGGCTGCAAGGCAGGAGGAATGTGGCTGCTTTTTAAAACACTGGCGTCAATTTTTTTTTTTTGCTCACAGTGGAGTTTCCAACAATGACAGACTGATAAAGTGCTTTTTTCAAACTCACGACTCATCTGTTTGCAAACTGGGGGGCAAACCAGAAAAACAAACACGGAGGAAGAACTGCCAGTGAGCAAATATGAGATTATCTATTAAAAAAGTTATTTCACTGCCAGTATTCCAAAGAAATACAACTGAAAATAACAACTTGGCTATTTTTGGAACATAACCGGTATACGATGCCCAAACATGACTCGATAGTCCACAACCTATCAATAATACACTGAACATAGTTGATTATGATACACTATATGGCCAAAGGTTTGTGGACACCTAACCATAACATCCATGTGTGATTTTGAAACATCCCACTGTAATAACCTCCACTCTTCTGGGATGGCTGTGGGGATTTGTGCTCATTCAGCCACATGAGCATTAGTGAGGTCAGGCACTGATGTTGGATGATGAGGTCTGGGATGCAGTCAGCGTTATAATTCTAAGGTGTTCAGTGGGGTTGAGGTCAGGGCTCTGTGCAGGACACTCGAGTTCTTCCACTCCAACCTTGGCAAACCACGTCTTCATGGACCTCGCTTTGTGCACAGGGGCATTATTATGCTAGAACAGGTTTGGGCCTCTTGGGTCCGGTGAAAGGAAAATGTAATGCTACAGCATACAAAGACATTGTATACAGTTGTGTGCTTCCAACTTTGTGATAACAGTTTATGGAAGAACTGCACAGGGTATGATGGTCAGGTGTCCACATACTTTTGGCCATGTTGTGCATATTGGTGGATATGCTAATAGTGGAAGGAGCCTCTGATGCTGTCTGATATCAGTGCTCTATGGCAAATACAACTGGCATACAGCTTGTGTTTGTTCTCTAGGAGTCTTGTTCCCTGAACGTGGTATGTCACTGATGAATTTAAGAAGCGGTCTTTGCCTTCTAATACCCCCACTGCTATATTTATGTCACTCAGTACTGATTTGCGGAACCTCTGCTACAGAGTAACTCAATTATACAAGAAATTGTCAGCAAGATAACATATTATACTTTTACCTGTCACATTGCTGCATAATGGAGATCTCCTTGATGATCTCCTGCAGGTCTGACTCCACCGGAACCTGCTTAATGGCCACCACTTGGCCTGATTCTTTATGGATTGCTTTGAATACACTTCCATAGGACCTGAATACACAGTTTCATCGGGTGTAATCAGAATACATTAGAGCCACCTATGTAATCTCTAAGAATTGAATAAAATTTTCATATTACCCTTCACCAAGTTTTTCAAGGACATCAAAGACTTCCTCTGGTTGCTTGGTTAAACTGTCTTCACTGAGCTTCTTCAATTTACTGTTGGGGACACGTAAGGCGTTAAACATGACATTTCATATAAGAGCACCTAAGCAGGTAGGTATCTGATAATAAGTATGGTAAAAAAAAAAATCATATCAGTATATTTCATTCAAATATTGTTATTTTTAGCTTTTACAAAAGAATAGTTTTCAGGTATTCAATGAGGAAAAGTATTTAATGGTTGCTACAAAATAGTTAAACTGAGTAACAATAGGTATGTTTACATGCAACCCCAATCAATCTGACTGAGCTCAATCTGAATGAAATTAACCATCGATTGAAAGGGGTGGTGTAGATCTAAAATAATCCAGTAAATAGGAAAAAATTTGCCATTTGTTTGGAATAATGTTATGCACATGCAAATGAATATATGAATAAACCTGCAATGTTTAGGGTACTTACAAACTGTACTTCAGAATCTGGAATCAGATTTAATTCATTCAGATTGCCGAAAATGGGTGCATATAAACATACCGAATGAGGCGACTAAAATGCTGATAATATCCACAATACTTAAGGCAAGACACTATGCCGAAACAACAATTTTGGTCACGTTGAACATTTTTCAGAGCTATAACACATCTTCTCTTAAACTGTATTAATAAAATGAGAAAACGTGATAATTTTACTGTTTTCGTCCACTTCAAATGTGAATTTCACAACTTCGAAGACGGTTTTAAATTCCGCCTACGTCACAATACGTCATATATCCATGAAAAATTTGTTTCCTGATGTCAGTTTATGTGCCA
>NC_030439.2:14627842-14682842 GCF_001660625.3 Ictalurus punctatus | reverse complement strand
TTCACTGGATAATCTCCCTTGATACTGTAGACTTCCCGTCCAGTTTGGTCTATACAACTACCTGGTGCCAAAACACTGGTGAAGCTGATAGACCCACTTCTAGCTGGTAAGTGGTTTTTCCAGCTTTCTAATTCCTGAATAAATGTTTGAGACTTTAGAATTGTCTTACGGTCTACATGTTATTTTCTTTAAAACAACCTGTCTAGGACGTTGCATTAGTAGCGGTAGTTCATAAACTGTATATATTTACTATCTTGACCAGCTTGGCCTGTTTCTTGGCAGTTGGTAGCTCGTCAAACTAAGCTGGATTTTTCAGCAGTGTAAGAACTTCTGCTGTAATCATGAAGAACTTCTGCTGTAATCATGCCTTCTTATTCACAATCTGCTCATAATGAACACCATTTCCAAACACTAAGTATTGTTTGATGTTACAGTATAAGGTTGTAGAATAGTAACAATTTATATAATCCTACTATCCGGTGTTACCCAGAAGAGGATTGGATCCCTTTTGAGTCTGATTCTTGTTAAGGTTTCTTCCTTATGTTGTCTGAAGGAGTTTTCTTACCCACTGTTGCCTGAGGTAATCACAGAAGGTTTAAAATGTTGTCTCTTTGGATGAATAAATAGGTTATCTGTTAATTAATTAACTGGTTCATTGATTTGTTGCCTACAAGATGGAATATAATGGCATAAACTGATATTGAATAGTAAAAATAATTTCAGAATGTACCACATTTAATGTAATAAATTGGTTAAATGCTAAATATAAATCATTTCAGCACAGTAATTTAGTCAGTATTAATTAATTCATTATTTAATTATCTGTTTGATCGTTTACTTATGAATTAATGCTGTACTGTACCATGAGTGTTGCCCTGTGCAGATGGAGACAGTAGCAGACAGAGACAGAATGTAAGTGGATCTCTATAGAAGGAGAGGGATGGACGAGTGTGTGTGAGAGCGAGAGGGAGGGAGAGGGGGTGGAAATCAACATGACGCACAAGTAGCACGTTGCAGACACTGCATCAGACAAGAGAAGATACAAAACACAACCAGCTAGCAGAAGCAGCAGCACTTTAGGCTACTAATAATACTATGCTGGAACCACACTCAGAGGCTGCGTTTATGAGTGTGTATCAGAAGAACAGTGTTGTGTGAGAAAGGCTACCTTGGAGCAGTGTTTAATGAGTGCAGTTGAGAATGATGAGTCTTGACCCTGTGCAGGTCATGAAGGACCAGGAACCTGTGTCCCTCAGCCCTTCATCAGGCTCAAATGGTGACAGCAAAGCCTCCTGGGGTGACAACGAGGACTTTTGTGATAGTGTTTGTTCTACTAAAAAGCCCAATATTGTAAGTCTGTGCCTCTTTTTTATCTCTCAACTAACATCACTTCATCTCCACAGTGAACTTTATTAATCACCGTTTTGCTTCTCACATAAGCATTCTATATTCATGTGAAATGTTTACATTGCACACGTGTTTCACAGGTCACCTCTCCCTTTCCCTCAGTCTATTTTTATCTCTCTCTCAGTACCAATAGTTAGTGGATTAGCACTTCAATCTCCAGTCCATGTTAGAGAGTTTGATACTTCTAATGCAAGTGAATGTATTGCCTTAAATGTCCATGCATGATGGGGATCGATTTATGTGCTGGATGCTAAACAGGCAGCAGACAGTTTAGGCTTTTGTGTTTTTGTCATGTGGTTACTTAGTTTGTGTCAAACATGATAATAGATTGATGGGAAAGACAGACACCTTTACAGATGGGGAGGGCATAAAAGAGAAAGAGAGAGAGAGTGACTGAGAGAGGGCTGCTAAGTAGTGGAGCTAAAAGTGGAGGGATAATTCCATCTGAGCTGCAGCAGGTGCGGGTCACGTCATATGGGCTATTCCTGATATCAAGCACACTAATGCTACCGTAAGGGTATCGATATCACTATGCAAATATGAACATGATAAAACTGTGAAAATGCTGACAAAGGAAGGATTGTAGGATAGTTTGGCTTGATGTACATGTGTTCTAAGTAAATAATGTATAGTGATATAATGCATTCTGTATAAATGCAGAAGTCCACCTTATTAGGTACTTTATGTCTACTCTGATTATACATTTTATTAGTTCCTTATAAATATAAATTTACTGACTGTAGTCCATCTTTTGCCATGAACAATTTGTCAGTGTGTCCACTGTAACCCATCTATTAGTTGTTGAATCAGCTCTTTCTGTTTGGTCCAAAGATGTTGATTAATTTTCAATAACAGCATGTTCCACATTACCAAAGCCTAATAATAAGTGGATTTTAAAATGTGCTGTTATTTAACAAAAAACAAAAAAACAAAACATGTTATTGTCGAAACTTTCTGGATAGAGACATTTATTTAACAGTTATGGAAGGAGTCTCCAGTGTCAGAGCTTTGTAACAGTCAATGGTAAAGCTGTTTGTTTGCATTTTCTGCCATGGCAAATTTCTTCAGGATAAATGAGTTTCTACTTTACAGTTTCTCAGTTATCTGAGAAACTGCAGTTTTTGTTTTATTACCTTAAACAGAGAGGAAAAGGGAAAGGCTGGTGAGTGAATGACAGTTTATAGCTGCTATAATATAAGGGATAACAGGAATTAATTAGCTTCAAGGACATTCCACACTGTTGAATCTAACTATTAATGAATAAAAGACTGGATTTTCTGACATAACCCAATGCCAGATGTTATATATAATATGTGTGACTTATGTTTTGGATTATTGTCTTGTTCTTAGAATACAGTTATGTTTTATTATAGTTTTCGTAATTTTATAATTTTTTAGCTCATTTGTAAAACGGACAAACACTTTCCTTACTTAAAAACATAAACCATGGGGATGCAAACTTTTGCACTCGCCTGCATGTGGAGCATGTGCCTCAAAGCTTTATGAAGTAAACTGTTGGTTGGCCATCCTGCACAATCTGTACTGTTCTCATCTCTGCTACACAGCCATGGTTTCATTCTTCTCTGGGTTAACTGTTAATGGCTTTACACATTCATCAAGTGATGTAGTTGTTAGAGTTAAGCATGCAATTTATACGTTTCTTAATGTGACACACATAATGTGCTGTGTGATGTGTGTTCTGTGAATAACTTGATAATGAAGGAGCTCTATATTAGCGACTTATATTAGTGACATTCACTTCAGATTTTACAAAATGAAGATCAGTTTAATGTTGATTTTAAATCCTTTCCCTCAGTATATTTTGAGTTGGATTGATATAGTGTCTTCATTGGATGACAAAAGTTTAGACTGATTTTTAATTAGGTTTGTCCATTTGTTAATTCTTTCTATGAAGGATATTCTTTAAAGTTATTATTGCATTTTAATTGAATATACTATAGAAGTGAATCTTTCACTGTGTCAAAAAATCTGGATTATTTATTGAAAAGACAAAAAAGTATTACTTTTGATGTATTTATGCCCAATAAGGCAGAAGAAGCAAAGTGTATTGGACATAATGCGCTAGAAACATTCCATTCTACCTTACACAGGCAATTACTTACATACTTAAGGAAACTTTGATGTAATTTTCCATATTTGATACACATATAAATAAAAACCCCATGGTCTATCAACACATCCTGGAGTCCTGGTATCTATAGTTGTAACTACTGCCTGTGTGTAAAAGGGCAAAGCATTTGCACTATGAATATCATCACACAACAGAGCCACAACACTAGACCAATATAAAATGTCACCACAGGACTGTTCTATTCTTTCACTATAATATCAACATAGCATGGCTGCAACTCAGTTAACCCTCTGTGCCTTAATACTGACTTTCCATTTGACAGATATGCTAACTGTTGTATATAACATAGCATATCACCCCAAATGTTGCTTAAATCTGTGTTGGTGCGTTTTATATATCCAGTATTAGTATATTATTACACTCCATTGAATAAATTTTTCCTCAGTTAAAGATTGTTCCATTGAATGCATAATTGAATTGAAAGACAACAGTGTCTACGTCTCAATCTATGATTTTATTGTTAACATGGTTCCTAAACCCGTTCTCTGTGTCTCTGTTTAGTGTGATCATATTACAAACTCCCTAAACAAATACACTACCGGTCAAAAATTTGGAGACACTTGACTGAAATGTTTCTCCAATGATCAATGATCTTAAAAACCTTTTGATCTGAAGGTGTATGATTAAATGTTTGAAATCGGTGTTGTAGACAAAAATATAATTGTGCCAAGATATTAATTTCTTTAATTAGAAAACTAACATTTTATTTCAAAAACATTTTTTTAAATGAATGACTTGGAGCGAAATATTCCGAAAAGCAGCCAATAAGAGTCCAGCATAGGTGGGATACTCCTTTAATACTGTTTAAAAAGCATTCCAGGGGGATTCCTCAAGAAATTGGTTGATTATTCTAAAATGTGGGGGAAATAATTTATTACACTTAATGTTGTTATTATTTATTACACTTATTTCTTAAAGACTGATATGAAATGTGTTTTTATAAAGGGACCAGTGAGACGAGCAAGGAAGGTGGAGGGAGGCATATTCTTTGTAAGTATACTCTAATTGGACCAAGCATTATTAAGGCCACGTCTTTATTCTTTCATTAACTTTGCACTACATGCATGGTAGGTCTTTTGGTGAATCATACAAACAATAAACATGCTTTATGAGACAAATTGGAACAGATTTGTATGAAAATTGTGCTTTTGTCCAGTCTGGTCTTTTGCTGAGGATGAGAGTGAGAGAGAAAAAAAAGATTTTCCATGGATATCAGTGTCCTTGGTAGTGAATCTAAACCACTTTAGAAAAGTTATCATTTGCCTCTGGGATATTTACATAGGCACATCCTATTGGCTATTTATATAGACTATCAATTGAAATATAAGCTTTGTGTTATAAATATGTGATGCTGAGGAAGCAGCATTGTAAGCTTAGAGTGCTTTTATTGGATTTAATCCAAGAATCATCATCAGAACAAACAGTGTTCTCATGGGCAAATCCATGATCAGAGAACATGAAACAGGCAGTCGTCAGGCAAACAACAGCAATACAAGGATACACAGGACACAAGAAACTGGAAACACATGGCATCAAAATGCAAGTATACATGCAAGACATTTAAAATCTGATACAAGAGGCCAGTATAGGTCAGAACTGTCACTGGTCTTTTTATTCACTGCCAAAGAAGCAGCATTATCTTGGGTGCTGTTCAGCTCCTAAAAATAATAATAGACATCATAAAAAAATCTGAACTATAAAATATCTTGGTCATACTTATAGAGTATTGAAAAAAGTTCATTATAGTTATGCCATAGTGCACAGTTAATGACCGTTAATGACAGTAGTTCCAGCTGCAAAGCAAAATCCCAGGTTAATATTACTGTGTTCATTCTTATATATTATCATTCTTCTAATAATGGCTAATTTACAGAGACATGTAAGGCATACACACTACGTAAATTGATTAAAAAAAGATGTGTAATTGTTTGTTATGGTAAAATGTTCTTAGAAATGTTTATTTAGCATTTTTGACAGTATTTACCAGTGTTAACGTTTCGTAACAGTCAGAGATACACAGGAACATCTTTAGGACAGGGAGCTTTGTGTCTTCTCTGTAAATTGGCAAGCTGCATGTTTAGTATTATTTATTTCATTATATTTATTTTAAATATATTTATTTCACAGAGAGGCTGGTGAGAGGCTGGTATATATATATATATATAGTGTTGGAGAAGTGTTGTGGTATAAAGAGAATAAAACACTTTGCAGTGTTGATTATTTTTACATAACAGCAAACACTCATATAGGTTATTTAATGGTTCTTTACAGGACCATAGGTTCTGCAAAGAACCTTCTTCTTGTCAAGAATGATTTTTCATGTTATAGGGTTCTTGAGTTGAGCTGTATGGTTCTTTGGAGATTAGAGAAGTTCTTTATGTTTCATTGAAGCTTCTTCAGAGCAGTGTGTTGATTCTTTAAGGTATCATCCCTTAACCGTGATTAAAGTGAAGGTTCTTTGTGGGACTAGAAAAGGTTCTCCGGGCATCACTCTTAAGAACCTTACTTTGGTTCCTTAAAACACTAACTAAGGGTTTTTTAGAGAACTTATGTGAAAAACCATTTGGGTCCTTTAAAGCACCAGTAAATATAGTAAAAGGTTCTTTGTGCAACTTAAAAGGGTTCTCGTATGGCATCAGGCTGATAAAACCCTTTTTGGTTCTAACTGGAACCTTTATTTTTAAGAGTGCATTGTGATATGTTTTATTCCTTACATAATGCAGGAATGAAAATAAAGAATGAAAATGTCCTCCAGGCTAAAGAATATATCGGTATATTGTCACTGTCTGTGTTAAAAGAGAGACATTTTTATTCTTTCAAAAAACAACTAAAGCATTCAACTATGATGGGCTTTTTCTTTTTGCTTCATAAAAATGACATATTACTTGTGAAAGGAATAGATGGTGATTTCCTTGACTGGGCTAATTCTATTTTAATAAAATCATCCTCTGTGTCTGCGCTTCCGTCAGCTATATTATCATGTGCTTGTCTTACAGAGTCTGATGTTCTTTTAAAGTAAAAGAGTCTGATGTTCTTTTAGGTCAGCACATTCATGCTGAGATTTTAAATGCCACTCCTTTGGGAATGTGCTGCATGGTACTATCATGCCTACAGCTAATGCCACCCAAAGCTGATCTAAGACTTTATGGCCACAATATCTGCAACCCCTTGAACTAAAGTAATATGCCATTATTAATCTAACAGTCTCTTGACCCTGCTATGAACCCAGTAGTTCTCCCCAGTGTGAGTGATTCAGGATACTGCATAACAAATGCCACACCGGTCTCCTGTTTCTCAAACGTATTCCTGGGGGAAGGGCTGCAGTTTTTCACCCTGTCACATATGCTCTCATGTTATGTGGTCTATCCTGTTCACATTTCATATCTCTGGTAACACACAGATTCTGGATGTTATGAGAGTTATATTGCCAAATCCCTTTCCTAAGTTAACTAGCCAACCTTCTGTTTCCAGTCCACATGGCACGCTGAACAATCAGCAGTCTGCTGTGATGTGACTCAACTCATGTGTGCTTGTGAACATTATGTGCTGGTGTCATTATTTACACCACCAAGCTCCAGTCATCAGCACAAGATTTATGGGTATTTACAAGGAAAATTTACTGGTTTAAGTAACGAGTATCATTGGAAATGAGCGCCATACACTTGATACCAACATAAGCACTCAATCCAAATTCTCAGACTTATGATTTGCTCATCACCTGATCATTTGAATGTTTGGAACATTGGCAGCTGATGTCGTTATAGAGTGTATTTTAAACAACCAAATTTTAAACCATCTTGTTGAGTGGCTCTATCCTAAACTTCCAATTTAATCTTACTGGAGTGCCTGGAAGAGTTTAAGACCATTTAAATTAAGAAACTTTACTACCACCACCACTCATTTTGCATGTCTAAAATATGATAAACCCATATATTCATTCGAAACAAAAGGATTGTCAGTGGTTCTGTGGATAGGGTTCTTAGGGTTCTCTGTACTTTGCCTTTTTTTCTCTACTTTTTCTACTATCAACATTCTCTGATGTTGCAGGTTTATAAATAGAACGTTTAAGGGTTTGCCCAGAGAAAAAAAAAACTCTTTAAGATTATAGATTTAACATGATTACTACAAGTGCATATGCTGTTGATTGGCTTAAATGTAAAAGGATATTGCACACTTCATTTCCTTTCAGCCAAATCCAGAGAATGCAGTAACGATAGCCGTGTCCTCTCGAGTGATGTTCCGCACAGAGAAAGAGCAGAAGGTGTTTGAAGAGAAAGGAGTGGAGGAATACCTCAAGTACCAGGTGGAACACGAGAACGAACCTTTAACCCCTGGACCAGCATTTCCATTTGTTAAGGTAACAGACAAAGACAACTACACTCTGCAGTGTAAAGACCCAATTAAAACCCAATTACTCTATATAAACTGTGCAATCTATTCCTAACAAGACTGTTTTTTATTTGTTAATTGATTGTTTACTTTCCTTAAAAATTTTATAGACTGCATTTCATGTACATTACAATTTATCCCATTTAAATTTAGAAAAATATTTTATTTCTATATGGGCCAAGATCATGAACTCGGATTGGCTGAGACCCGAAGAAATTTGCCATATCAAAAATACAAAGTCCCATTGCTTAAATTAAGATGTAAAAAAAGGGCAGTATGATAAAAAGTATTTTATTAGTGTTAAAAAAAGCCATCAGTGCATCATATGAGTTATGATATTATGAGGACCCCTTTTTAACCTGAACACTCATTCTCCTAAATGCACACTTTTTCATATTAGTTTCACTGTATATACTGAATAATGTAGTAGTTTCTAGTAGTAATGTAAAATGAGTAATGAATAACTGAATAATAAGCAAGGATATTAAGTGGTCAATCGTACATGTTTCCTCATTACAAAATTGTGTGCTAAGTCTCTACAGACTAATAGGACCTCAACCTGTGTGTTTTTTTCAGGCCCTGGAGGCAGTTAATGCACAATTGCGAGAGCTATACCCTGACAGTGAGGAGCTTTTTGACATTGTGCTGGTGACCTACAATCATGCCCATGTAGGAGTAAGACTAATTAACACCATCAACCACCACAGTGAGTGTCCTTTCATCTACCTTTGACCTCAATTAGTTAATTCATCACCAAAAACCTATATAACATCATTAGAATATCTATTACAAAACTACAACAAAATGGTATATAACTTGGCAGAACGTGACAATTCGAACCTCAGTGTTGGGCTCAACATATATACAATACTGTAAATTATTGTATAAACATAGTATATTGATGGGTGTCACAACATTGAATTCTCAAATCCAGTTGGTCAGAAAGTATTGATTAATTTTCTATAATAGCATCTCTGACAGTTGTGCTGGGTGTAATATAAATCAAAGCTTTACAGTATATTACTGAGATTTTTCTAATACATTATTGTTTCTACAATAACAACTCGTTCACTGGGACTTGTATGATAGATGATCTGTATAATCTAGGGCTAATTAATGGATTTTAAAATCGTGTTGTTATTTAGCCAAGAAAAACATATAATCGTTGATATAGTAAAGGTTCTTTTAAGGAGACATTTGATGGAGCCTCTAGTGTCTGCGCTTTGTAACTGTCAGTAAATGTTACACCTTTGGAAAGTGGATTTTGAAGTAACATGACAAGCTGTGCTTGTGGCCACTGTGGTTCAGGTGGTAGAGTGGGTTGTCCATTAATCATAGGGTTGGCGGTTCGATTCCTGGCCCACATGACTCCACATGCCGAAGTGTCCTTGGGCAAGACACTGAACTACCAAGTTGCTCCCAATGGCGAGTTAGCACCTTGCATGGCAGCTCTGCTACCATTGGTGTGTGTGTGTGTGAGAACCAGTGTAAAGTGCTTTGGAACTGCTAAGGTTAAGAAAGCACTATATAAGTGCAGACCATTTACCACACACATATATATATTTATTTGTCTTTTGAACTTTTGAGGGCGTGATTGTTTACAGCTGTTACAACCTAAGTGCTATCAGGGACTAACTTGTGTCACACATGGTCCACAATATTACATGTAACAGATAAATATGCAACTTGTTAATTAAATATTTAAATAATTGGCAAATTGCTGTGGTTATAAGAGGAATTAAACACGTTGTGATGTGCTCTTATTGGAAAATAATCACTTTGGAGTGGTAACAGTGACTTCGATTCACATCGACCCACATCACATCATTATTTTCCTATAACAGCATGCCTTGTCACATTTAATTCCTTAATGGTAAAGTTGATGGAAGTGATTCAGGTTTTCATGTGTCTCAGTTCAGTCCACCTCTATGCTACTGCCTATGACTTGTGCAAACTTCAATATTATTTCAACTGCAGCTGCTTAGCACCATCTTCAAAGATGAAAACCCACTCAACTACATCTAAACATCACTTTACCCACAAAGTGTGAAATATATTATATGTACTTATAATCTGCTCATGTGAATTACAGGAATCGCTGATTGAAATAATGAACTCGTTCACATATTCCCTGAAATTTGTACACAGCACTTCTGGATGCTTTTCATGTTTGTTAGCAAAACACAACGAAGCTCCCAGACCTCCCAGCTGCGTCATCTCTGCCGACCTTAGCTTAGTCTCAGATACACTGATTAGGATGTGGTGAAATGGGAACGACCCTTTGTGTCCTGCATAAATAAATTGTTTAACAGCAGGACTCAAAGTACTCAGTGCACCCTGTGCTGAGAACCAGCTTGAGAACCAGGAAAGAGCTTAGCAGAGACATTCACGCACACATGCTTTTCAGCGCACGTTAGTGGTAGTAGCATGTGGTAGTTGCATATAAAAATTGTTCATGAGAAATGTCTCAATATGATTTCAAGTGAAATATGGAAGCACCAGAAACCATAGATGTTTTAAAATAATGCTTTGTTACATATATAATAAATCTGAATTCCCTACAAGTTTTTCTGTTTATATTTACTGTCAAATGTAAATGAAATGAAGGCATAGCAGCAAGACAGTGAATCACAGAAACCATGTTGTTTGATGAGGAAACTGTAAAAATGTAATATAATAGCAAATTCACACTTTTCAGGATTTGAGCTTGATATCTCCAGACAATAGGGTGAACCTTTTATTGCTGCACCACACAGGAGCCCATGCAAAACCATATAACATGTTGTTTCCTCACCTTACTTTTGCAGGAAAATACATTTACTAGATTATTCTGTGCTCATAATTAGTCAGATTATACACACAAATTAGTGTTCTTCATCTAGAATTTTAGTAAATAAAGGATAGGCTAAATTATATTTATACCAGTCACTATACAAAATATATCATTATAATTTTGATATTTGACATTTGATATTTAGACTTCTCTCGATATACTGTAAGGGGCAAATCAATGTTACTGAACAGATAATTTTCAAATGAACCTTGATTTTTTTTGTTTACAATGATTACAGTTGATTATATGCAAAAAATGAATTCACTGAAGGTAAAAATGACATGTGGGTGCATCTGGCAAAAAATGCCCTTTCAGCCAATAAAGTCTAACCTGCATGATGGCATAATGGGGCACGGGGTAGCGGTACTCACAGAATTCCTGGATCAATCCAGAGCTCTGGAAGCTGTGTGTGTGTGTGTGTGTGTGTGTGTGTGTGTGTGTGTGGTTTTTTACGTTGTCTTTCCATGTCCTTCTGGGTTTTTTCTGAGTTCTCTGATTTCCCCCCACTTCCCAAAAAACACCATATTTTCAGGTGGACTGGCAGACCTAAATTTCTCATGGGTGTGAAATGTGTGTGGCCTGTGATGGACTGGCGTTCCACCCAGGGTATATCCACCCGCATGCTCGGTGTTCCCAGATAGCCTCTGGGTTCACCATGACCAGGATAAAGTAGTTACTAATAAATGAATGAATGAATGACTGAATGAATGAATGAATTGTTGATTTATTGTTTGATTCAATGAATCGTTGATTCATTGTTAATCATTGATTCCAGCTGTTGACTGGCTTCTTCATTTTGTCCTTGGGACAATATTTTGCAAACCTGTGACTAATTATTAAGCATAGAATGTAAACATGAACTGGATATGAATTCATGTCACGGATATTAATCAGTTACATCAAATGTGCACTGGAGCAAACATGTAGGTCTGAGATGAGGATGTCTGGATCAAGGCTCAACAGTTCCTGCTGTTTTTCTGGACACATTTACTAGAGGTTAAACTTTAACAGCTGGCCAATCACATCTTCCCACAGAGAAATAGTGAAACTTCTAGTCTTTGTGTCAGAAGCCAGCCACGTCCTGCTCCAGTTCCCACTGTGACAGAGCTGGAAGGCTTCTGATCGCATGCTGTCCCGGCCTCGTTTTTAACAAAACCAACAAATACGGACACACTTATCGACATCCCCCATGTTTTATATGTGTTTTGTATTATTTTCATGTGTTTTATATTTTATACCAGGGTTAATAAAGTTTATTTGAAGCCAAAGGTATTTGAAGCAAACACATAAAATAAAATGCCACCCAGTAAACAAGAACAAAATGTTTTCCTTGTATATTACAAGAAAAAAACATCCGATTGTTCTGTTGCTGTTAAGTCAGCAAACCAGAATGAATCTACAGATGAGCTGCGTGAATTTTTGAATGAATATTTTAACTGAAACATCAAGGAGAATGTTGGAAAGACTCCCACGCTCTACTGTTTATCTCATGGGGAAATGCGTGTTTTGAACTTCTTCCTGTAGCCCTCACTCAAAATAAATCACTCAGCTGCTGAGACAGTCTAAGTAGCACTTTCAATAAAGCCCCTATTCATAAATAATTATGACAATGCTTATAAATTTTTTTTTAAGGTAGTAATGATTTCTTGTAATCATTTTATAAACTCAATGCCCTATAAAACTCTAATAATGTGCTAGAAAGTATTACTTTATAGCTTATAATTATGTTCTAATGCAAGTATCACTATTCATCATAATACCATAATGTTCTGAACAACATTTATAACTAATAATGACTTGTGCATAATTATAAAAACAATCGTAATATGTATTAAAACATCTTAAACATTTAAAATATCAGCACCGAGTGAATATATGAAATGATTCCCCATGATAAGATTTAAGACACTATTATAAGATTTAAACTTTATTTTTTTAATATAATATGGAAACACTTAATTCCAAAAATTCCAAAATAATTACAAAAACACATACAGACACAAACATTAGTGGTTTATAAACATTCATGACTATTGAAACTTTGTAGAAAGGTTCTTCATTTTCACCCTCTGAAATCCATGATATCTGATCTAATTTATTTTAAATTTTAAGAGTTCTGTCATTAATCATTCACTTTCTTTCTTTATTTTTTGCTTCTCACTTTATAAATAAAAGTCAATAAAAGTGAAATGGTATATATTTAAGTCTAATTTCTTTGTAGCTGTCATGCTCACTCTGTAGGCAATCAGACCTGCCTTACGCAATGACGTATTTGATTCTATACACCGATGTTTTTAAATCTAATTTGGAACATAAACCACTTCACTTGTCAGTAATACCTGCTGATGACTTCTCCTCATGTGCGCTTGGACACCATGTACCATTAGCTAAAGAGGAAAGCTTCCCACAAGTATCAATTACTCATTAAATATAATACAATAATCTCACCACAAATATATGCTTTATGTTTTGATCTAAAAGACACTCCACAGCAGTTGGATTATTTTGCTTTGCAGGATATTAAATAGAAATTAAATTTACATTTGAAATGTATTTAAACAAATTATTTCATTAGTTTGTGGGTTTCAGTAGCTAAAAAAGGTTTCACACTTTCTGTGCTCTTACACTTACAAATTTGTAACAATTTGAATGACTCTAGACATTTGTAAAGATACAAGGTTTAAGATTAGGGTTAAGCATGGGGTTAGTGATCATAGCCTTTTCTTAGAACTTCATATGTATGAAATCAAATGAATTCACTAATGAACTGCACTACCTTTGCTCACTCAGATTCGTTCAAATTTTTTAAGAAGTCAGATTGAACAAACCCATTCCTGATTGTTATGAAGGAGTATTAGGAAACCCTCAGTATACCATTGTGTTCACAGCCTCTCTTCTGTGTTCATATGACATACAGAGACATAAGAATAGCTTATCGTCTATTCATCCAATGGGAGCTCAGATATAAGTGCGTTCCATTTGGCTTAAGACAATGCTTAATCAATAACAATGTAACAATGTATGCAATAACTCTTAACCCAGCAACCTAGATTAGTTTGTGATCTAGTTACGAACAGAACAGTGCAGCTAGTGATCTCAGCTAATCATATCAAACAGTGAACTAACTTTCCTCTGTCAGTGTACAGAATGAATGCAGTATATGCTTTTATCCATTTCCCCCCCTAGATCTGTTCATTGAGCGGTTCTGCATGACTGGCGGCAGTAGTCCGATTGGCTACCTGAAAGCATGGCACACAAACCTGTACCTGTCAGCTGACCCAAAAAAGGTGCAGGAGGCACTGGCTGAAGGTGAGAAGGACAAACTGGACCAAAGAATCCAAGAATATGCATTGGCTTCATAGTTCAATATATCCAAAAAATTTTAGATTTAGAATGATTAGATTCACGTTAGTTATATATACAGAGACATTGCAATAAATGATCTTAATGAACAGCAGGAGGCAAGTATAGAGTACTTTTATTTGATGCAGTGGGAAGAATTAATACAGGCATATCCTTGTTTATAATTTCAAAACAGGTTAAAATCAGGAAATGATCAGGATTAAGACACGAACAAAAGACCCAGAGTGTTGTTTGCTAAGTCTACTTAGAGTTTCCAGTGTTTGTCATTGGCACCAGGGTGGATCCTGAACACAACAAGGACCAGTCACAAAATGGAAGAGTCAACAGTGTAAAGAATTAGGAAGTTGGGAATATTACCATTGTCAAGCAAAGAGTCACATAACTGTTCACTAAACTGTAATGTCTGCTAAAAGTGGCTTGTTACAGATAGCATTGGTATTACACCAATGATTTTTTTTAGTCTGGATGTAAATTATACTCAAAGTACTCAACACTATGAAAAAGTAGTTCTTCAAGGTTTCTTTAAGGATTTAAAGGGTCATACAATTAATTATGCTTAGCTTGTAACACTTTCTGATAGAATTCTACATATAACCTTTAAAAGTTTCCCCAGAGGGACAACCAAAGAACCGTTATGGCTTCTAAATTTTCTAGGAGTGTAAAATGAATTTACTTTCTTGTAGCTTTTAAAAAAATATTATTTCTTTTAGAAAAGATTATCCCTAGTAGAGATTGAACACTGCAGTTAGGGACAGTATGATACATAGGCAGAGTAAATATGTTGCAGTGGTATATTTAGATTGTAATTGGAGAGGTAACCTGTCAATGATTTTTGAAATGAAGCTCCACATAGCTAGGTGGTCAAGGTTATCCCACAGGCTTTGCTAATGTAATATAAGAGTAAAAAAAGTGCTTTGTTTATGTGCATAAACAGTTAGATTTCTGGGAAAACCCTATGCATGTCCTATTCACTTCAGTAAATGGAATTAAAGTTAAGGTCTCTATTATATATGTCTTAAATTTAGAATCAGACATAAAAAAAAATATTTCATATGAAATAATGTTAAATTAAGAAGATAAATGTTAGCCTGTACTACTAAGTGCTGAGTGTTACTGTATATGTGACAATCCAGTGACCTATTTGTTATGCAGTTCTCTAATGGGTGCCTTTCATTAAAGGCTTTTAAGTGTCATAGATCCTAGAGGCTTGCACTCCATATTGACTTGCAGCCAGCAATATTTTCTCTGTCTCGGTTTGTTTTCCTCTCAGGCATTGCAGCAGCCACCATGTTTATGGTCGAGAAGCAGATAGATGTTTCGGAGACACAGCTGAGAGTGGCATTTGATGGTGATGCTGTTCTCTTCTCGGACGAGTCTGAACAAATATTCAAAGCTCATGGCCTGGACAAGTTCTTTGAGCATGAGAAAGAAAATGAGAACATGCTACTAGATCGTGTAATCAATTCAATTCAACTGTATTCTTCATATATACAAACATGCAAAATTCACATTTATATTATGTTTACACCCTCAAATTTGCATGTGACATAATCTCAAGCAGTTAGTCTGGATTTACACATACACAAACTAATAGCACACTTTATTGAGCTAGCAATTTATCCCTTTGCACATGCAAATTAAGGCTTGTTACTTGGCATCCTAATAAACTAGGACCTCACTTGCCAGCCTACTTTGCAGCTACTTTGTATTTATAGTTGTTGGCCATTTTATCAGGTAAATGTAATTACTGACTGTCGCTCATCATGAAGGTGACACTGGATCATTCAGGGCAAAATAATAGTGTGTGTATGAGGTACAGCAGTGTTATATCTACTGACATTGATGAATACTGACACAGACAAAGGGCTAGATGACGATTAACACACACTGCACATGGAAAAAGGTGAACTTTAGTCTTTTCAGTGCACCAATATGGTAGTTCTATGTAATTAAGTGGCTGGTAAGTGTGTACAGTGTTTAAAAAGTCCAGCCTTATACAAGCACAGCACCTACTACCATGTCAGTATCAGAGTTGTTCTGAAAATGATCCACCATCCAGATAATATCTACTCAGTAGTGGTGGTCCCTTTCTATTGATGTGCATAGTAACAGATGGACTACATTCTGTAATAGTGTAGCTACAGTGACCTATATGGTAAATTTACCTAGAAAAATTAGCAATAATTGTATATTGTATATAATATGATATGGTATACATGCCCAACAAGTTGCTAACTGACTTTAAAGTAAATTCAAACTTCAATATTATATTTATTTCTTCTCTGCATGACTTATAGGGTCCACTTAAAGGTTTCCTCGAGGCCCTCGGAAAGCTCCAGAAGAAGTTCTATGCTAAAGGCCACAGGTTAGACTGCCCCATTCGCACCTATCTGGTGACTGCTCGCAGTGCGGCCAGCTCAGGCATCCGTGCTTTAAAGACTCTCCGTGCCTGGGGACTGGAAACAGATGAAGCTCTGTTTTTAGCTGGAGCTCCCAAAGGCCCCATGCTGGAGAAGATACGACCCCACATCTACTTTGATGATCAGATGTTCCATATTGAAGGTGCTGCAGAGATGGGCACAATTGCTGCACATGTACCATACGGGATAGCACAGAAGTACCCTCACAAAAAGACTGCAAACTCTGACAAGTAGGGTTGGGAATGGAAATTAGACATTGTACTGAGCTTCCTGCATGACTCAATGACTCAGTGAACCAGCAGCAAGATATTTACTTTTTTTTAACCATCATTATTTTACATAAATTATTGAGCTGATTGGTTGACTTATGTATGTGACCATTCACACAATGAAGACACAGTTGAAGAAAAAAGAGACTAGTCCTTGAATTTGTCACTCTATCATCTTTGTTTTATTCACTGATTTGAAAATAACTATGATAGTTTTCTACCATAATAAGCTATTATAGTAAATAGTCAATATAGAATGTTGTTATATAAAGCCTAAGGCAGACTATATATTATGTATAGTGTAGTATATATTATATAGAATTTATGCCACATATTTTCTATAACTCAAACAGTAGTTTTGGATACAATATAAATCAGGGTTATATTAATGCACTCATTCTAACATAATATTGTTTCTTTAGAAACAACTTACGAAATGACATATATGGCAGATGCTCCACGTACATGGATTTAAAAAAAAATGTGTAAAGGTTGATGTCATTTAAAAAAAAAGTTTTCTGTGAGCCGAAATTTCTTTAACATTTATGGAAGAGTCTCAAGTGGCAGAACTTTTCTGACACTGGAAAGTCTTCAAAATGCAGGGCTTTACAGTTTCTTGGTAACACCTGATGCATTCTTTGTCTTATTAACTTCATGAGGCAGAAAGAAACACAGGCTGATGAGGGAAGAATTGTTTATCGCTGCTACAATGCAAGAGACAACAGGAACTGACTTGCTTCCCCGGATGTTCCACAACGTAAAATGTTACTATAAATGGATAAAACATACGAGGTGTCATTTATTAACAAATAAAAAAACTTTAGCATTGGCAAATTGCTGTGGAGTCAGGCTGCATCACACCACCCTATAACAGCACACACTGTTATGTGTTATTCCTCAAATATAAAAATTTGTGTGCTCTATAAAGTAAAGGAAGAAACTATATTGATGTACAGAGAAAAAGGGAAACCTGTATATTTTATGTGTACTTTAACTTTATATGTTTGTTTATTATATGATGCTATTTGGTCTGTCCTGTACATGCCCATGTACTCATGTACTCACGTACTCATGTACATATTTCTGTAAACAAGGCTTCTGGCCTTAATGGTAAATATGCCAAATATGGAGTGAACTATTGCAGGACCATGCCTATAAAAAAAAATTAAGCCATAATATTTCTAAAGACTGGATGTGAGCTGATTTTTTGCCACAATGATGGCAGTAATAAATAACAGCTATTAACACTTATTACGTGTTTTAGAAACAATAATGGCAATTTGTTGGCTTATAAAATTGGTTCATCAGCTAAAACAACACTAGTCAATCAAATCTGTTCTAGACAAAATCCAATCTTTAAAAAGACTATCAAGTTATATTTGCTGTGACTCAGATTTGCTCTTAGAACATTCAATTTATATCAGTATTAGAATGGGGGCAATTTTTGTATCAATTAAAAATTATGAGTAAGTATACATGTTGAAACTTTTTTTTTTTTTTTACAAGACTACAGTCTACATCTAGAGCTATACAAAATACTGTAGTTTAAAAAAAATAGTTATACCAAGAGTCAACACCATTTACATGCACTACATTCTTCTGGATAGGGCTTTCACATCGTTAAGTCTATCCTTTTGAAATTGATAAGAAAAAAAGAAGAGAAAGTCAGATGCATATACTGTAGCTAATCAAGTAAAAGTGCAGCTAGTAAAACATTTCAAGTTAAATTTCTGAGTGAGTCCAGGATTACCTTCCTAATTATTTATCTTTCTGATTAGGTTCTCTGTGGTGAATACAGTAATTACTGAATGATCTCCTTTAAGATGAAAAGCGTATTTTGGGTCCCACAGTGTTGAGTTTGAATTCTTAAATCTGATTGGTTAGATGGTGTTAATTTTCTATAACAACACCCCTGAATGCAGTGCCAGTTGTAATAAAATCACAGTTTGATTAATGCACTCATTCAAATATATTATTGTTACTATAGTAACAGCTCATTGACAGGGACTTGTATGGTGGATTTGCTACATAATCTATGAATAAATGGATTTAAAAAAAACATGCTATTTAGCAAAGAAAATTGTATAGTCAAATATGATGAACCTAGGGTGTGATGAAACTATGTTCAACATTTATGGAAGGAGTCTCCAGTGTCAGTCCTTTGTAACAGTCAGTTTTAGACCAAAGTGTCTTCAGGACAGAAAACTTTTACAGGCTGTTTGTGTCTTTTTTATTCTTTACTTAACTACAACCCCAAAAAAAGTAAGTTGAGATAAAAAAAAAAAAAAGCTCAAAGCTATTGGAGGAGATGTTAATTAAATGTGACTTTAAAAAAAAATTTAAAAAAATATTTTTGTCATGCAGCTATTCAGCATCACTTTAGATGGCAGCAGTGACATTTGTAAAATGTCCTTTACGACCATGAGCACTGTTAACTGTTGTATGACATTATAATTAGGTACTAATGAGTTATTATTATTATTATTATTATTATTATTATTATTATTATTATTATAGAAACAATTTTAAACATTACAAATAGCATCTTTAAATGGGTGGCTATGTCCACCAAGTTTTTTTTTTTTAAAGATAAACCTACTGCAGAAATAAACTGTTTGAAGGTGTCTATAAAAGTGTTATTGTGCATATAAAGACAATTAGTAGCACTTTAAATAATATTATTATCATGCTTAGATATTTTTGTGCTTAAATATCTGAGCACTTGTCTATAGCGAGGAGTGGATGTATTGCTTAAAGTACAGTGGATTAATATTGTTACAAACATGCCCAGCGTTAGATACTGAACTGGAGTATGTTATTAAGCCTCATTAATACCTTTATGGTTTTACCATATTTTAATAGGACTACTTAGAATCCTCCTTCCAGGCTTAATGCAATCACTAATTTAGGCTTCAAATGAGGCTACAATAAAGTTAATAAAGACCCTAAAAATCCATTTGTTCCATAGGTGCACTGAAGTTGAGGTTTGCTTTCCTCAATCTTAGCTTTGAAAAGCTTATGTGTGGGTAGACTTTAATGCGACAGTCTAATTTCTCCAGAGTTTTAGTCCTCTAGCTAGATCATATTTTCAATATGAGCTGAAAATTGAATTTTAATGTGCAAATCATGTTGAAGAAACTGTGTGTGTAGTTTCTGCAGAGCACAAAAAAACATGATCAGTCCTGGGAGCAGCATAAATTCTCTCACAAAAGTTGCTTGGATGAAAGCTTAATGTTTGACTGGCCTCCAGATAATTCTTGATGAGAGAAGTGAGTGCATAAGGCATGATGTAGTGTTGCTCCTATGGGATTTTCCTGTTTTAAAATGTCTTCAATTGTGTTGCTTAGCTTTACCTTTTTTGTCCTGTACCTCCTAAATATTACTTTAGGTGGCAGTAGTGCTGTTTGTATCACTGTAGTTACAGGAGAAAAATGATAAAGGACTGTAAGAGACTGGATTGGTTTTAGATTAAGCCAGTGATCAGGGGAATGAACACTCACTCTCTAGACAAATAGTGCCGGATGAGCAACATTCAAATGATCAGCTACACTTATTACAGACCTAGCAAAGACTTTATGGGGATAGTCCAATGTAGATACTCTACAAACAGTTAACGAACAATCAACAAATTGTCAAATTAAGCATCAACTGACAAATGAGCTAGTTCATGACAGTCTATAGATGGTTTGTAGAGCCAACAGTATTTCTGTAGCTTGTCTTTTGTGGAGTGGGGGAACTAGGGAGTCTGCTGACTGGATTATGAAGACATCCAACTGCCAGTTGTCTAAACCTTATCACCATAACATAAAGGCCACATTAACGAAAGACATTCAAACCATAGTAGCTTAGTAATATTCTATTAAATAGTAAGAAATTATTAAATGAGAGAATTATAGCTCCATTCTCTGTATTTTAATACCAGGTGATCAGGTTCTTCTTTGTAGAGCACAATTCATGTACAGATAGAAATGTGCGTCATACAGATATGGATAAAGGCATACAGGACATGAAAGACAACAATATATAAAATATAAAACAGAAAAAAATAAAAGGATAAAAGGAACAAATCAATGTTAAAAAAGAAATAAATACCAAGGAGAAAAATAACTGAGTTAAAGTCTATATATCTCTTTAATAGTTACATATTATATATGGTTTGTTTTTTCCGCAATTGGTACACATTAGGTCTTTAACTCATTAGCACAACGTATAGTTAATGGCAAAAATGGTGAAAAGAGGGTTTTATTGATTTCCTGGCGGGACTCCATGTCCATTTCAACTGAAAAGAGAATCACAAATGCCAGGCTATATTTGAAATCAATATCAAAACGTCCTGTCTGAACAAATGCTTCCTTATGTCAGCGTGATAAGTTCCTGAGTTCGGTTGGTTTACTTGAATTATGTCACAGCTTGTTTTGGATTGCTGTCTGACCTTTGGGATTCATATACAATCCCAATTCCAAAAAAGTTGGAACGCTGTGTAAAATACAGAATGCAATAAAAACATAAAACATAATGCAATGATTTGCGAATCTCATAAACCCATGGGTTATTCACAATAAAATATAGAAAACATATCAAATGTTTAAACTGAGGAAACAACTAGGTCATTTTGAATTTGATGGCCGCAACATGTCTCAAAAAAGTTGGGATGGGGGCAACAAAAAGCTGGAAAAGTAGTGAGCTGGCACTATTGTCAGAACAGCTGTTTTAGAAAATTACTCAACACTTTCTGACCAACCACAATTGAGCATTCAACAGCACTGTGGTATGAAAAACATAATAGTGTTTGTAAATGGTAAAATTGTTTAGAAGTCATTGTTTAGAAGTGTTATGTAATAGCATAACATAGTGTAGCTTTTATGTTTAGGGTGTTATTATGCACTGATGTATGAGTGTACTGTATATATGTAATCTAGCACTAATCTGGAGAAATAAAATTTGATATCCAGTAAGCAATCATATTCAAGTACTTTAATCAAGTAGTGTGAAGTCTTCAATGGCTCCACTGGTGTCTGATACAGTGCCAGAAGCAGAGATGGAGAGATGGAGAGCCAGAGCTGGGTGGAGGATTATAGCTCATGAGCCAGAGAGTTTCAGCTTCAGTCCAGTCCAAAGACAGATGGTGAGAGAGTCACTGAGAACTCACACGATCGCTGTACCACAGTGAAGGTCACCGGCACCCTCAGCAGGGAACAGGCGAGTCCCTATGCCTTTAGACTAGTGCTTCTGCAAATATATTCTGTCTTACAAATAGGGCATGCTAAACTCTGCTCACATCTTATGTTTAATATATTGTGTGGAATTGATAGCCTTGTGCACTTCATAATTATAGCCAATGAATTGGATATTGTGGCTGATGATGATGTAATAGTGAAGTAATTGCAACTAATAATGACAATTATTCAATATCAGTAGCGATGTGGATAAATTAGGAAGAATTATGGGGATTGGATGGGATGTGCATGGCCCCAGGAAGTGAGCCTGGAAACCAGTATTAACCCCACAAGACTGATAGATACATTGTGAGTGGCTATTTAGTCTCCAGTGTAGAGTTTGACTTCCCCCAACTGCAGTGAGATTTCAGTATTAAATAAATACTTATCAGGATTCCTGACCCATATCTGATTCCAGTATTTACGTCATTCCCTTGCCAAAGTGCAGTAGACTGAATACATTGATTTTTTTACCAGTAAAATCACTGTGTTTGAACGTGGACCCAATCATAGATGACAGAATTTTCATGTAATTATCTGATCAGCCAATCATGTGGCAGCAGTGCAATTCATAAAATCATATAAATAGTGAGGAAAATGAGATCTCATTTTATATAAGTCTTTTATTACTACAGAATAGTGAACATGTTATTAGTTAGGGCGTCAGTTTTGACAGGCTTAGACGTAGGCTTATTCATCTTCAAACATAATGGAATTAAGTGTTAATTATCTTGTGTATCATTGGAACATCACCGCAGATGATGAATTGGCATGATTCCTGATAGTTTTTTTTTTTTCTCCACTGATGAACTGTCTGCTAAACTGAGCCCAATTGTTTGACATACAGTATGGCATATAGTAAGAACTATTGCGGGACCTTGGTAAAAAAAAAAGAAAAAAAAAAGCAGCAACAGCATAAATAATCCTCCACAAAGACACTACATTTACATGACATAATATAACACACACACACATGCACACACACACACACACATATACATACATACATACATACATATATGTATATATATATATACTCAGCAGAAAAAGAAACGTCTTCAACTGCTTTTATTTCCAGCAAATTCCCTTTTTGTTTTGCAATATTATGTTTTTATTTTGACATTAAGGCAACATCGGACAATACAAAAAGACAGCGACAGGAAGGAAAAAGAAAAAAAAGGGCGATTTTACAACAGTTGAAGTACATCATTTTACACATATATTTCTGGGCCAGTGGGCACGGGCAATATGGTGACCATGCAAACAATAAAAGGGTCAACCTTTACACTGTTATCATCTGCATTTGATAGATGTTTAAGAAAGGGTTCCCAGGTGGCCTCGAAACTAGCAATGTTACCAGAGAGGTTGTGTCTGAGTCTTTCTATATGCAAAGTGGTAGATAGTCCAGACAGTCAAGATTTGAAAAGTGGCTTTGATGTCTTTTTCCACAGACAAAGGATGATTTTTTTTTAGCTATCATCATTCCGTATTGGATGGCTTTTTGAATTCGATGGCCGAAGCCATGAAGACAGTCAGACCAGCCGAAAACAGCAATTGCTGGGTCAGGGGAGAAGTCAGAAGAATATGTCTCAGAGTAGAATCTGATAATTTCGCTCCAGAACTCATAAAGTTTCAGGCACGACCAAAAGAGATATCCCAGGAAGCACTCGCAGATTCACATTTGTTACAGGTAGAGGAGATGAAGGGGTAGAATTTGTTAAAAAATAATCCTAGAACATGAAGCCTATGTACTACTTTATATTGAATTAGTTGGTGCCTTGAGTTAATAGAACATGCATTTATGTCCTAAATAGTCTCTATCCAGTCCTCATTGGTTATCTGAATGCCTAAATCCTCTTCGCAGGAATCTTTCAGATATAAGGTAGATACATTGAGCTGACTGGTAAAAACATCTATAAAACAGGATATCAAATTAAGGGCATTGGGAGAGGGAGAAAGTAATTTATATATTTCATTTTCATCTGTGAGTAGTTCAAAGTGCGAGATAGATGTGCGAGCATAATTTCTCAGCTGTAGATATCTAAAAAAATGTAATGGTGGAAGGTCAAATTTCTCTTCCAGCTGAGAAAATGAAAAATCCACCAAGCGACCTTGTATTTACATACATGAAGTTTAGAAATACGGTGCACTTTAAAGCCCCACACATATAGCAATACAATCGAATCCAAGGCTTTAAAAAAATTTTGAGCAGGAAAATTGACAGGTTTTGAAAAGGGTTGTAGGAGCAGTGGAAGTCTTGGATTCATACAAAGCTTCATAACATTCCATGAAACGTTCATTGATGTCTTTGGGATTTGTCGTTGACGCTCCATCCTTTTTTCTAATTTGATGAATAGCTCTATTAGCTTGAATACTTCTCAGCTGTAGTGTGAGCAGCCTGTTGGGTTTGTCCCCTAGCTCGAATTGCTTTTGTTTTATTTTCAATAGCATATTATCAACTTGGTTGGAAAGAATTGAATTATACTCTAGTTTTAATGCTGTAATCAATTTGAGCACATCAGGGTCCACGGAGTCTACATGTTCAATTCAATTCAATTCAATTTTATTTGTATAGCGCTTTTTACAATAGACATTGTCTCAAAGCAGCTTTACAGAAATATCAACACGGTATACAGATATTAAAGGTGTGAATTTATCCCAACTGAGCAAGCCACTGAGTGGCGACGGTGGCAAGGAAAAACTCCCTAAGATGTTTTAAGAGGAAGAAACCTTGAGAGGAACCCGACTCAGAAGGGAACCCATCCTCATCTGGGTAACAACAGATATTGTGAAAAAGTTCATTATGGATTTATATGAAGTCTGTATGGTGTTAAGAGCAGCCGTAGTCCCAGCAGTCTGGAATTAAAGAAGATTTGAGCTCCATCCAGAGGCAGAAAGGATCTGGATCTCTAGTATCTCCATAAATTCGTGTGGGGCTCGGCGAAAGGAGAGAGGGAGAAAGTAGAACAGAATCTAGTCAGGGTAGGCTTGAGTAAACAAATACGTTTTAAGCTTAGACTTAAACACTGAGACTGTGTCTGAGTCCCGAACACTAATAGGAAGACTGTTCCATAACTGTGGGGCCCTATAAGAGAAAGCTCTTCCCCCTGCTGTAGCCTTCACTATTCGAGGTACCGTCAGATAGCCTGCATCTTTTGATCTAAGTAGGCGTGGCGGATCATATAAAACCAAAAGGTCGCTTAGATATTGTGGCGCGAGACCGTTTAGTGCTTTATAGGTTAATAAGAGTATTTTATAATTAATGCGAGATTTTACTGGGAGCCAATGCAGTGTGGATAATATCGGTGTGATATGGTCTTATCTTCTAGTTCTAGTTAGGACTCTAGCAGCTGCATTCTGGACTAATTGGAGCTTATTTATATTCCTACTGGAACATCCAGACAGTATGGCATTACAGTAATCTAATCTAGAGGTGACGAATGCATGAACTAGTATTTCCGCATCATGTAGTGACAATATGTTTCTTATTTTAGAAATATTTCTGAGATGAAAGAAGGCTATCCTAGTAATATTATCTACATGAGCATCAAATGATAGGCTGGAGTCAATAATCACTCCAAGGTCTTTAACTGCTGCACATGATGAAACAGAAAGACCATCCAGAGTAACCATGTGATCAGAAAGGATACTTCTAGCTACACGTGGGCCTAATAAAAGTATTTCTGTTTTATCAGAATTAAGCAGAAGGAAGTTAATTAACATCCAATGTCTAATGTCCTTTACACAATCCTCAACTTCACTAAGCTTCTGTCTGTCCTCTGGCTTCGCTGAAACATACAACTGTGTATCATCAGCATAACAGTGGAAGCTAATTCCATGTTTACGAATAATTTGACCTAGGGGTAGCATATATAAAGTAAAGAGCAGTGGGCCTAAAACAGAACCCTGTGGAACTCCAAAAGTAACCTCAGTACGCATGGAGAATTCACCATTTACATCTACGAACTGATAACGATCGGTCAGATAAGACCTGAGCCAGGAGAGGACTGTTCCCTTAATACCAACAACATTTTCTAATCAATCAAGGAGAATAGTGTGATCTATAGTATCAAAAGCTGCAGTAAGGTCGAGTAACACAAGCAGCGAGACACAACCCTGATCGTAAGTCAGTAGAAGGTCATTTACTACTTTAACTAACGCTGTCTCTGTGCTATGATGAGGTCTAAATCCTGACTGATACATTTCATGAATGTTATTCCTATCTAAGTACGAGCATAACTGCTTTGCTACAACCTTTTCTAAAATCTTAGAGATGAAGGGGAGATTTGATATTGGTCTATAGCTGGACAATTGAGACGGGTCAAGATCAGGTTTTTTAATCAAGGGTTTAATAACTGCTAATTTAAGTGATTTAGGTACATAGCCACTGCTTAGGGAAGAATTGATTATATTTAGAAGTGGCTCAATTACTACTGGACCAATCTGTTTAAACAAACATGTAGGTACGGGATCTAGTATGCAAGTTGATGAATTTGCTGAAGAGATTAATGTAGCTAGTTCGGTCTCTCTAAGCGGAGCAAAACACTCTAAACATTGATCTGATATTGCTACACTGTCATGTAATGGGTTTGTTACAGTACTGTCCAGTTTTAATTTAATGGCCTGTATTTCACGTCTAATATTTTCAACCTTATCATTGAAAAATTTCATGAAATCTTCACTGCTATGTAATGATTGAGTGTTTCTCTCTGTAGTGGTTTTATTCCTAGTTAATTTTGCTACTGTGTTGAAAAGGAATCTAGAATTGTTTTTGTTGTCTCCTATTAAGGTGGAGAAATAGATTTTTCTAGCATCGCCAAGAGATTTCCTATATTTCAGTAGGCTCTCCTTCCATGCTATTTGAAATATCACCAGTTTGGTTTGACGCCATTTACGTTCTAATTGCCGAGTTGTCTGTTTTAAGGTTCGCGTTTGATCGGTATACCAGGGTGCTAATTTTTTTTCTCTAATTATTTTCCTTTTGAGTGGAGCCACTCTATCTAGCGTGTAGCGGAGTGTTGACTCCAAGCTTTCAGTCGCCTGATCGAGTTCTGTGTGATCTGACGGTGATCCAAATCTAATTGATGTTTCTGCGAGGTTATTTATGAAGCTTGGTGCAGTAGCTGAAGTGTAGGTACGTTTTACACGGTAGCGAGACGAGGTGGAAATATTATGATCAATACGTATTATGAACGAGATAAGATAATGGTCTGAGACAACTTCAGACTGCGGAAAAATGATAATATTTTCTATACTTAGTCCGTATGTTAGTATGAGGTCAAGAGTGTGACCACCATTATGAGTAGGCCCGATTACATTCTGATTAATCCCTACTGAATCTAAGATGGACACAACCGCTATTCTTAGAGGGTCTTCCAGGTTATCAAAATGAATATTAAAGTCTCCGACGATTAATGCTTTATCTACAGACACAACCAGGTTTGAGACAAAGTCTGCAAATTCACTAAGAAATTCAGTATATGGCCCTGGGGGTCTGTAAATAATAATTAGAGGAATTGACTTATTTTTTGTGGCTACATAACTTATACTGGAACACATGTAAATGTTCGAGTTGAGTAAGACAAGCTACAATTACTGACCGGCATGCCTTCCTTTGTTGTTCAAGTCAGATTCATATGAGATGATGTGTCTTCTTAATAACACCTTAAGTGACTCCCACAGTGTTGAAATGGACACTTCCCCTGTATCGTTAAACGTAAGATGGTCGTCTAGCCATTCTATGACATGCTTGGAAAAATGAGTATCAAGGAGTAATGTAGGGTTGAATCGCCAGCTATAATTAGGCTTTATTTCAAAAAGGTCAAGCGAGATGGTCCCTGTAGAATGGTCTGAGATTATTCTATTATAATGTTTCATTGAAGTTACACACAAGGCATCTTTAAAGATGATCAGGAAAAAATCTAATCTAGAGTATGAGTTGTGAATGTGAGAGAAAGTATATTGCCTGTCAGTTGGATGCTTTAACCTCCAAATATCAACTAAATCAAATGAGTTAATTAATTTGTTCAGGATGGTGGTGGAATTGAGTAGATGACCCACAGAACGGATAAGGGTCCTGTCCAAAATGGGCTCTAATACCAACAGATGTGTGTTTGACAGATTGGGCAGGAGATTAAAAATGTTACGAAAAAAGGATGGGTCATCATAATTTGGTCCATATACATTCAATAGCATAATACATACTGAGAAAATGAGACCAGAGCAAATAGTAGATATATGCTTAAATGGAATTGTTTCACAAAACAAATGGCTCGTGGATTGGAACACCTGTGAAACCCAGTTACATCTTAGGAGCTCATGTTCATTATGCTTAATGTGTTTCTTGCAAAAATATAATATCAGCAAAGACTGACTTCAAGTAAGAAAAGATTTGGGACCTTTTAGCCCGGGTATTGATGCCGTACGTTCTAGCTGGCTAGGGTAACATTGCAGTCTGAGGGTCTCATATAATATACCAGTGTAGATGAGTTTCAACAATGTTGTAATGCCTGTGTGGAACTGGAGTCTTGGTCTTAGTGAGTGCGGCTGCTTACAAGCATAATCGGTTTTCCACATAAGAAGGCCTGTGGCACCAGTGATAGTCTGTATGGTAACGCATGAACAGAGGTGCACTCACTTAGATTCCATGTGTTTAGAGCAACTGTGAATATCCAAAACAAGTGTGTGTGCATAAGAAGTCGAGATGTGGTGATGAGCATTGTATTGGGAAATGCTTCGGTGTCCGTGACTGAATCGAAGATTCTCTTTTCTGATCTGTGATTGACAATAAGGTGCATGGGGAACAGCAGACCCTATCTGACACCAACCTCCTTAAATGTCTTTTTTACTCCATCAAGATTTTGGCGCTGCAATTACACTTCTGCTGTCAAATCAGGATATATATATAGATAGATATATATAGATCCGCGTTTCTTCAGGGATTGTTGTCGGGACAGCCTCAGGATTAGCTCTTTAACGGGGTGATGGTGGATTCTTGCTATCAGCCTACAGGGGTGCCCTCCTTTGGCTGGCAGGGATCCAATGTAATGTGTGCAATCCACTTTTACTCTGGATGGAAAGTTTTGAGCTCCCAGGAGAGGCGGTATCAGCTTTTCCACAAATTCAGTGGGAATTCATTTCATTTCAACTTTCTCTTGTAGACCAGTCATTTTTATTTTTTGCAGAGGAGAGCGGCCTTCCAGGTCATCAAGCTTGGCATGTAGGACCTTATTGGCCACGGCGGTATCCTGGCAGATAGCCTCTAGCTCGGAGATGCAGCTCTCCTGTTCGGCTCTAGCGCCCTCCAGAATGGAGATACGGAAATTTTCCGAGAGTGACAAAGTATTTCCAATAGAGTTAAATCTGTCATTCATTGACTTATCCATTGCTTGGATATCAGCCATGATAGGGGATAAGGCCACGACTCATCATTAGCAGTAGCACTAGCCACTTGTTCAGTCAGTGGTTGCTCCTCCATCAGTTGCTCATCCACGATGATCAGTTGGTCCCCTTTTTTTACTTTAGTTTTTGTCATCTTGACTTCAGGCCTTGTGGGGTATTGTTTTGTTTAGTTTATGATAAAATAAAACAAATTTGTTCAAGGTTTACGGAGGAGCCCCCAAAAATACGTCTATTCCATGTGGTGCTCTCGAGTGCTCCCTTCCAGCAAATTTCTTAACATGTGTAAAAATTTGTATTAACATTAAAATATTCAACAACTGAGACATAAACTGAACAAATTTCACAGACATTTGATGACCAGAAATGGAATAATGAGTACCTGAACAAAGGGACCCCCAATATCAAAAGTGGCCATCAGCTGTTTCAAGTATTACAGTGAATCTCATCCTCATGGACTGCACCAGATTTGTTAGTTCTTGCTGTGAGATGTTACCCCACTCTTCCACCAAGGCATTTTCAAGTCTCGATCACATGTAATTTTCCACTGCAAGGACGATCAGCTGTCCTTCCTGTCTCCCTGTAGCACTGTCTTAAGCGTCTTACATTACAGACGTTGCAGTTTATTGCTCTGGACACATCTGCAGTCCTCATGCCTCCCTGCAGCAGGCCTATGGCATGTTCACGCATGAGGCTTAGTGGTTAGCACGTTCGCCTCACACCACCAGGGTCGGGGTTCGATTCCTGTGGCCCTCTGTGTGTGGAGTTTGCATGTTCTCCCTGTGCTGTGGGGGTTTCCTCCGGGTACTCCGGTTTCCTCCCCCAATCCAAAGATGTGATTGGCTGATTGGCATGTCTAAAGTGTGTGAGTATGTGATTGTGCCCTGTGATGGATTGGCAGGCTGTCCAAGCTTGGATTTTACAAATAGGATTTTATAAAATTATCTTTAAAATACAATCTCCTGAAAAAGGGATGTTTTTTCTTCTTCTGAATATATACGTATAAAATGCAACATCTGGTGATGTAGCATTAAATTTTTGTGAGTCATCCTTTCTACTGTGGAAAATCTGACACCTGCTTTTTCCTCATGTGTTACCAGTAAATGCACTGTTGACAACTGTGGTCACATGCTGACCCAAGACGCACTGCATTCTGCAAGTTGTCCCTTGAGGTGCAAAGTGAGGTGTGTAATCTATGCTCATTCTTATAGCATTTATTAGATTGGGGCCATCTTATTGCAGTCTCCATAGTAACCAGCGCCCATGTAGCATTCTTAGCGCACACCATCCATGGTCTCAGTATTACTATGCATGAGAGCACGGTTCTTTAAACCATATAAGGGGAAAAAGGTCCATGGAAAGTATATAATCATCTCCATGGGTTAAATTGTAGGGAACATCCTCACCTTTGATTTAAGTTGACCTGCGCTCTGCTAATATAATTGAATGAAATTGTAAAACATAGGATGACATAATAACATAATGATGATGAAAATGCTTTAAGTTACAAAGAAAATAATTGCTATAGGGTAAGTCATGCAGTTAGGACATAATAAAATGACATTTTCTTGATATCAGTGTTAGGAACACCATATGTTAACATACACTGAATATTACTAAATATATCCTAATTAAATCCCTGCAAATTACCACCAGCGAGTGTCTGATATTCACCGAACTGTAGGCTTGGGTCCAACTTGCTCTCAGTCTCCAACAAAATGTTCTCTTATCCAACCTTTGCCTTTCTAACATCACAGCTTCTTTATTAGATAAAATACATTAAGTAGGCAAACACTATCCTGACACACACTGTGGAAGTCGATGAAGATGTTTGGTCAGGCTGTGGGTGGACAGGAGAGTGGTGGGTGGCTTACAGTCTGGTTTTAGTTGCATCTGCCCTGCATTCAATCAAATACAGCAGAGAGGTTTAATAGAGCTTGAACGAGACACTTGAGGTCTGCTCCATTTATTTCTCTTTAGATCAGAGGCACTCTGATGATGCAGGGAGAATCCATTTTTTCTATAGCCATGAAAATTATCCACACATAGTATTTGGTATGTACAGAATTTTTCATAAATCAAACAGCGTCAACATTTGCATTTATTTTGCCTTTATTTAGACCAACTAACATAAAGTTCTTATTAGTCTCCATAGATAATCCATCATCTGTGTATATAATCAAGGGATTTTTAATACTATTAAGATAAAAAAAAAAGACTGTTAAAAAAGAATTAGTACAAGTGCAAAAACACAGAGAACAAATGGAGGGTTTAGCACAAGTTTAAGTTTAGTTCTCATTTCATTGCTCGTTGAAGAGCTGAGTATTTAGTCTTACTTTGGAGACAGCCAGTGACTCAGCTGTTTAGACAGCCAGCAGAAATTCATTCCACCACCTCAGAGCCAGTACAGAGATGCTTGTCTCCCTTGTTTCTTGAGCGACATTGGTGCTTGTGGCTCGAAGTGAATGTGGTACTGTGTGAGGCTTGATCAAGGTATTCTAGTACCTGGAGGCTGCTCCATTTTTGGCTTTGTTTTACATCTGATGTGGGCAGATACAGGAAGATGGTGGAAGGAATTCAGCAATGGGGTGATGTGGGAGAACCTTAATTCTTAATTGTATCCTGGATCAGTGACAGAGATCTGATGGCACACATGGGAAGTCCTGCCAGGACTCAGAGATGACAAGGTCCTACCAGCCTGATGACAAGGGACTGGATAACAATCAATTCAAAGTCATGTCCTGTATCATGTAAATGCTTCAAGAAGACACAGGCCACGGTCACAAAGATACCATCGCTATTAACTGTACAAGTGAGACAAAGCTCAGAAACCTTATGTTTCACTTGCTGTTGTGATGTGATTCTCTCCTGTGTCCTGTTGCTAGTGTGGTGTCCATCAATATATATCTCTGTCTGTCTGTCTCTCTATGCCTGCCTGCCTGTCTATCTGCTTGCCTGTCTGCCTCTCTTTTGCTCTACATCTCTGAGTATTTGTCTGTCTGTCTGTTAATCTGTCTGTCTATCTGTCTGCTTGTCTATCTATCTATCTATCTATCTATCTATCTATCTATCTATCTATCTATCTATCTATCGTGTATCTATAACAGCTACAGTAGTCTGTAATAAAGTCATTTTTTAGATTTGGCAGTTACATAACTTCTCCGCTTTGTGTGCAATTACTGTTGATTAGCAGGTTAATTTTCAATCCCTCACCTCTCAACACCACCCTGAGAGAAAACATTTGCTGGTTAGGATATTTCACTTTATTATTATCTGCTTAGAAGAACAAATAATTGTATGCTTGTCATCTGCTGTTGCGAGTACCTACTTAATTTGATGTGAAACATGATTTTAAGATGGCATTTCATGCTGCTTGTCAGTCATGGCACTGAACCATAAAGCACAACTATACTGTAGATGTGAGGGATTAATGCATAAATAATTAAATAATTCTAATTTGATCTGAGTCACTAAACTCTCCCTGAAGCTAAACAAATAGGTCTTGCCGAGCTTCTAATGTGAGGACATTTTCTAAAATATCTTTATTTCCTCACTGATTATTGCATACTCCCGGGGGAATTGAAACGGTTTGTAAATGTGAATAATATTTCTGAGTAACTGCTTATTGCTGTAATGAAACTCTTTTGGCGTCCTTTAATTCACCCAATATTTAAATCAGTAACCATGAGGAATAATAGATTGTCATCAATCCCCCTGTGGTCGGTGCTGCCAGATTCATTTTGCATCATTCAGACCTCCATGGGGTGCCTTTAAACAGCCAATTTAGTTCTACAGTGACAAAAACTTTCCACCGTCACCATAAGTGTGAAGGTGGAACATGCTGTGTTTACTTTCTAAGGTCATGCAGATTCTACACACACTTCAGACAGTCTTGAGAGGATGAGAGCCACAACAGTTTAACACATTAAAGTGCTTGCTGAATAGATGGGAAATGATAGGGTTGAGAAGGATTGTGGGTCTATTTATGTCAAATAATATTATGCACTTGTTGATAAACCACTATAAAGCATTAACAGTTGTAGCTCTATATTTTACACAGTAAAGTATAAATGCTACTGATTTACAGAAAGTCCTTGGACACAGTTATAGTTCTGTATGTATTAAAAGAGGCATGCTGAAGGTGAAACATATTTTTCTTTAAACCTCTCATTGATTCTCTTCGTGGAAAAGGTCAGGAAGAACATAAAACCATGACAAAGAACTCCTGCCACAGTTTTCAAAAGTCTGGTGAAGTAAAGATGTGAACAAGCATTTTCTCTTTTATAAGCCACTGGATCACGACAGCACTCATGTCTCGATATCATACTGGTGCAGATATGCCTGTTGAAAAGAAAAGAAAAAAGCCTCAAACAATAAGAAATTTTGACTGTCTAATACCTCTCAGTCAGGCCCCATGGGAGTGAAGCCATTTTACCACTCACCATGGTAACCTGATTGGGCTTGGGCAGCATCCAACTCATGCAGTGTAGCTTTCATTCAAAGAAACAGCATGTAGGACTGGCAGATATTCATGTCAATTATGTGCCATAATCATAATAAAAAATTTGCTTCAGTGTATTTGTATGGTTGTGACAGACTAGTATCCAATGCAGGGTGTATTCCTGCCTCACACCCAGTATTCCTGGGATAGATAGACTCCGGATCCGAGTACCTGACCAGGGTGAAATATTGCTGAAAACGAATGAATTAATGTTTTTATGCATTTGTTATGATTTGTATAGAATGTTTACATGGAGAATGGCTAAGGCTATGGCTAAACTTTTAAATGTTTTAATGTGTCTTTATTTATCAAGATCATGATATATGGAAACTATATATTATGTAAATCCTAATGTTCTATGAATCGTGTTGTGCGTGAAAGCATAATGATCTAATCGTTTATTTCAAATCTAGTAGTTATTTGGGCACGTGGCCAGTTGGACTGGTCAGTAATCCATCTCTGGATGTATTACAATAACTAACTCTCTCCTAATCCCAAACACCAGTGCAAAAGCTTTTCATTGTGATTTATCATGAGTCAGTAAATGCAAACTGAAGCTTGAAGTGCATGTGAAAAATCCAAACTGAAGTATAAAGTGTATTCTGTATATACTGTACACACACATACACGTCCAAATTAAAGGAATAAAAATGTTGTTATGCACGCACTGTTATTGCAGATAGTCTGATCGCATCCTGCGTTGACTTTCTCAGTCACCTCCAGAACAGATGCTCTTCTGTTTTTCTTTCCATATCACACTAACACACACTTAATGTGCGACCACAACTTTCAATCTTATTTATTAACATCTTTCCCAGAAATCTGAATACAGATCTCAATTTAGTTATTGTTGCTACTGAAAAACAGCCAGTGTTTGTTATTGAAGCTCCTGCCATCTGTGTCCTAATAATACACCCCCTTTCAAAATCTCTTAAATTGTGATCCTAAATTGAGTTCAACTGGGCCTGCTAAGCAATTTGTACCAAAGAGCAGGACCTGAAAAATATTGATTATTCATGTGAATTGGCTTAAATATGGTTTGTAAACAAGAAGAGCTCTAACAAATATAATTTTTTTTTTCAATTATATAATTTATAACAAAAGTGTGAGAAACAACCTTTTACCACTACACTGACAAAATATCAAGCCCTTTACATAAGGCTACAACATCAAGCTTTTAGTATATTCAACTTGCTAAGCAGGAGTTCCCGAGCATGTTCTTTATATCTATCTATCTATCTATCTATCTATCTATCTATCTATCTATCTATATATATGTGTATATATATACATGTAGAAACGTATATGTTCAAGTGAAATCAGTCGATGTTTTTTTCTGTTCCTGAAAATGATCAACACTCAACACTGTTGGGCCTGAAAGCATTTTAGTGCACAACAATGTGGGGTGCAATAATGCTGCCACCAGAGGCCTCACTATTGTATTACATTCTACAGAGGAATAGATGCCTTATGTTTCTGTTGTTGGTTAAGTAAAAATGTGTTAAATTGAAAAAAATCCACAGTCACAATTGGAATTCTTAATCATCATAATTATTTAAGTTGACTAGTCATTGCAGCCCTACCACAGAGCATGGTAATGTCCATTGCTAAATTGTATCATGGAATACACCTGTCTGGAAACATCTCCACTCTTTAGGCTTATCACCTGATTTATTAATGTTTATTTATCATTTGTCATCTGTGTGTATGTCACCCCAAGTGTTGAGATTTGTATTTGCCAACAAATGAAAATCCTTTAGTAAAGGCCTTGCTGTAATTTGGCCCTGTATGTATATTATGTATTGTCTTCATGTCCTCATACTTAATGTCATTATTTAACAATGTTGTCAAATAGATACACCAAATCAGTATATAGTAGACATGGACTGTCTCTCCAACCATTAGGCTAACCACTAAACATAGCTATGTGGCCATGGGTGATGAGTCTTGCCAGGAAGCTGACAGGAAAAAAAAGAAAGCACAAGACCCCCCCACCCCCATCACAAAATAGCCCATTTGTTGCCATGGAAACTCATCTCTTATAATTAAAGTGCCTGAGGTGCCAAAGGATGTTTAGCGTAGGACTTTGCATGCACCGACTCGGTCGAGTCATGTTTGCTTTGACTCAAGCACAGTATCTCAGTCTTATTTGTTGTCTGTCTTGCCACAAAGTCACAGATAAGAGTGTTGTAGACTTTGCTCACTGAGTATGAAGTGTTCTGAGATGGTCTCATCAGGATTTACAGTAGTTGCATTCGGGTTTTGATGCAAATGTGTATATTATCTATTGTATTTTGCTTTCGACTCTTTAAACACTCTTTCAGACACTGGCACCAGAGATTAGTTCAGGAACAACAATCTGTCATATCTAATTCAATACATATGCAAATTCACTCTCATTAATGCAGCGAGAGCGGAACGGAAACATTTAACCTCTCTCTGCATAAAAATAAGGCACAGAATCCTCCAGCATGACACTAATCCGGACTGGGGTGTCCCGGTTTTTGTCCTGGTAATTAAGACAGTCACAGAGAGGCTAATTGGAGCAATCCAGATTAATTAAATCATTCCCATGTAAAGCTGGTCTCAAATTGGACTTAAATCAAAGGATCAGTGCAAATTTGATTGATAATTTCATAGAGAGCTTTAAAATATCCTTCCTACAAAATTACTGACTACAGTTTTGCTTCTGGTATTCTTCTAACATTCCCAAACTAATAGAAAAGTGACATAGAAAGTTTCAGGAAGTGTTTTCATAGTGCTTTAATAGTGTTACTGTGTGTAGTACAGTGTGCATTACTTACTATGAATAATTGATGCATTATGTTCTCCTCACTAGCTGAGAGAAGGATGTAAAGTGATATGTACACAATTTGGAGTCCAGCAAACCCATCATCCACAACCACAGAAAATGACCTTACATTCATATGTTGTAACAGAATGCACAATAATTCTCTGCCTTAATAAGGCTACACAATAAGGCTTACGTCTTCATGCACAATAATGCTCTGTAGCATGTATAATAATGCTGAGCAGGTCCAGATGAATTCAGTTTTGGGTCAATATGCCAAGATGCTTGTGAAGCATATTGTTAGACTTTAAATAAAATATCTGAAATATGGTATCTTTGGGATAAAACAAGAATTCATTCATCATCAGTAAACACTTTATGCTGGTCAGGGTTGCAGTGGATCCAGAGCTAATGGCAATTGACACAGCCAGTTCATCTACCTGCATGCTTTTAGACAGTAGGAGAAAACCCACACAAACACGGGGCGAACACAAAACGATGAGTTGCATGTTCTTTTGGATTACCTTTACCAACACTTAGGAATTTTTTTTTCTGGATAATTTCTGTGGTTCTGTATGTTGTTAATTTTCTGATATCAGCATTTCCAAATGAATATAGCAACTCGAGTCAGGACAGGCTGAAGGTCTCTGCCGAATTTGGTGCATGTAGGTTAAAAGCTCTGGGAGGAGTAGCAATTGAATTTTTTGGGACTCATAACATTAATAATAATAATAATAACAATAATAATAATAATAATAATAATAATAATAATAATAAGCTTATAAAGCAAAACAGTGTGTTGGCTTTCTCAGGACAAAATAATTAAACCTCACAGGATGGAGAAGCATAAATTAAAATGTGTTTAAAATGATTTGAATTATAAAGTGACATAAAAAAAAGAACAAAGTGTCTGGAAAAAAATTACTTTCACTCAATTAGCTTTAATGGCTGAGAGCTAGAATGGTAAATGTGTTTATGAAGGCTGCAGACTGCATGTTTTGAACTCTGGACTATTAAACTGTTTGGGGAATGAAAATGTGACTGAATGATTAATTAAATTCGAAGCCTACTTACCAGGAGGCAATTTAAAACATTTTTGCACACTGGCAAGGCAGAGTTCATACCTGTCTCTTAGGTGTGGACAGCAAATCAGTCATCTTAACTACAAGTCTCATAGGAAGGAATATTCAAGCTGATTCTAGCTTTCTTACATGCATCACGATTCTTCTCTGCCCTAACACCACTGGTGGTGGAATAAACCTCGGGCTGTCTGAACAGCTGAGTCACTGGCTGTCTTCAAACGAAGAGTGAAAACCCACGTCTTCACTGAGCACTTGAATTAGTATAAATGTAATTTATTTACACAAAAATCTCTTGACTTGTGTGTTTTCTTTTTTTTTTTTTGTGTACTAATCTTGCCTACAAGGTTTTAGCTCAATAGGTCAGGGAATTCTTAGATGATGAAATGTTTTTTAAAGAGACTACAAAGCACTTGTGTAAGTTGCTCTCTGTAAGGCTGTCTGCTAAATGCTGTAAATGTACTGTAAACGATTCAAGACCACATTATGATCAGAAGCCTAAAGCTTTATGGAACTCTTTAGATCTCTTTGGATCTTGGCATGATGACACCACACATCTCAATACCAAAGGGAACACCAGACATTAGATATGAGAGGGGTATAAATAAGACAGGTTCCACCTGCACTCCCTAAGCAGGTTCTAATCACCTGGCACCCAATCCTGAACACCTGATTCTAATTATACGGATTTAAAGCTGTGATAAATGTAGGGGTGCTGTTACTTTTTCCATGTGACTGATCTGTTTTTTATTATTATTTATATTGTGAAAATGACTACAAAATGTCAATTTTATGTGTCATTTGATAGAGTGTAACACATTTATTAATAGGCACTGTTTCAAAGAGGATCAAATGTTTGCTTGTCCAAATATGTCAGAAAACCCCAACAATTGACTGTAATTAAAAGAAAATATGCTTTAGAAATTGTAATGACAACTGAATTACAGTATCCACAGTCAGATATGTTTGGATTGGCTTGAATATGTATATTGATATGTAAGTATGGATATGGTATGGATAAGTGGTATGTTTTTCACTGTACTGCACAAAATAGAAATCAAAACTACATTCCACACTGAAAGAATTACTCAGTTGTAACTCTTATGAATACTGTACATGTTCAGTTAATATTTACAAACTGATGGTGTCATACTTAATGAAAAATCTCTCTATGGCACACAATGTTCAGCAACTGAATTTTTCAGCTCAAACTTTAGACAGGCATGTTTATAATTATTGAATGAGTGATTGGATGCCTTAAGAGCTTCCATCGTTAAAAGTGACTTAGTGAGTCAGTTAAGAATACTTTACTGCTTGGCATTCAAAATCATGACATGTGTGTGCAGATTTTATTCCTAGGGTGGTGATAATACATATTCAGTCCCTCTGGGAATGTAATAAAGCCTAATACCAATGGATAACCTAAAAAAAAAACCAGTATAACTGCTGTTACCAATCCCATACAACTAATTAGTAAGAGCTTTCTGGAACTGGACATACATTTCAAGTGGCTTTTGAAGAAAAAAAACATCTGGTGCTGAGCCATTAATTATTTTGTTAGATTTTGCCCTGTTGATGTTCCTGGAACTTCTGAAGTACCTACACACTGAAGGACATTGGGCTTTTTGAAACAGTATTTGCATATCAAGTGGCTTTTAGACAAATTGATCACACTGATACTTAACTATTTAACACTGCATTTGATTCTGCTCCACTTGGTGTACTGAATTCTGCCCAACTAGCTGCAGCAGAAAAAAATAACCTTTGTTGGGGGGATTTTTCTGCTAAACATTGTGACCATAACCTTTAAATGTTTCACAGCTGGGTGTTTTGCTCCTTCTGTAATGTTCCACTAGATGTTGAAACATATGAGGCCACCATTAACACTGTCCCTAGACGGTACTGTTGAAGGACATTATGGTTCCATTGAAGGACATTAACATACCTTTGCTGGACATTGCAGTCCCCTTATAGGACATTAAGTTGCCATTGGAGGACATTATATTTTAATGGCAGAACATTGCAGTGCCATTGCAGGACTTTAAGAGGCCATTATAGGACATTAAGTTGCAATTGAAAGACATTAAATTGCCAGTGCAGGATATTAACATGCTATTGCAGGGCATTAAGGATGTGCCATTATAGGACTTTAAAGTGGCATGGCTGGACATTAAGGTGCCATTATAGGACATTAAGGTGCCACTACAGGACATGAAGATGCAACTAATGGACAATAAGGTCCATTGCAGTTAATTATGATGCTATTGTAGGAAATGAACATGTAATTGCAGGACATTATAATGCCATTGGAGGTCATTAAGATGCCATTACTGGACATATAATTAGTCTAATACTAATTAGTATACTATTTCCCCATTTTTATTTTGCCAATGTATTTACCACTACTTACCACTTTTTTCACTGACTGATGCAATTACACTAGCACCACTCGAAAAATTACAACACAAAAAATACCCTGTTCTAGCACCATGCAATTTCTCGAAACTTGCATTTGAGAAAAGAATCTACAGAAACTAATTTTTCCACCTCCTATATTCTGTATAGAGTTTGATATTTAAGCTGGACCCCATATTGGGTTCAGACTGTTTGGTAGATGACCTCAAACTGTTCACAGTGGGTGGTCCCCAGGACCTGAGCTGAGCATCCTTGACTAGATGAGTGTTTTGTTTGTCTGCTAGCCAAGTTACCATACTTGAAAGAAGACACTCAACTTGACTGTACACATAGGTGGTTTTCACACTGGGCACGTTTGCTGCAGTCCGAATCCGAGTGTCATTGTTCCTGGCGCCTCCTCGCAGTGTTGGTCTGGTTTCAGACTCACTTGATTCTATCAAACCCTGGTGTATTTGTGTTCATCTGACATCATCACAAACGCACATGGAGAACACAACGCGACTCACCATAATTTGAGTTTTTTTATTATTTGGTGATATTATGCACAGGAGTGGACCTCTTCTGTGTCCCACAATGTTCCCCTGCCACTCATGGTACATGTATGTTGTGGAAACTAATGATATTGTCATCGGCTAAAACACATGCGCAGGTTTCTTTACTTCCTGTACAAATGCGGACATGAGTACGAGTTGTGTTCACATTCACAGGAATGCCGGCTCAGTTCCAGTGCAACCGATCTCAAATCACCTTCTACAGGTAGCCTTGGGTTCAGTACCTCGGTGCACTTCCTGGTCCGCATGACAGCCTACACATTACCAATTTTTATATACAAACAGTGCTCTGTTTAACTAAACTGCCAATGTGAAAGCCCCCATAGCACTACTTCTTCTTCTTCTCCTGTTGGACCACCAAAATATAGTCGATGATCTGCATGCACCAATTGGAAAAGGCCAAAATCTTTATTACTCTACTGATGCGCTCGTCCCACACTACATATTTATATTTTTATGTTAATACTAGCACTGTCTATGATTCTTAATATTTTTAGTCTCCAAAAACACACTATTTAATAACACACTTATTTAGAGTTCAATTAGGATCTGAGAGCAACCAGTTAATAAGTTCCACAAAGATTTACGCCCACTTATTTGATACTTGTGATACTATTCTGTATCATTTTGTTTGGTCAGTACCAATAAAGGAAGAAAACATGATGGGCCATGTCATCGTTTGCAATATTGACTGAAAGGTCATGCTTTTTAATCATTTATAGTTGCATTTTATGTGATGGAACATCTGCAGGACAAGTTAATCACTGTTATCATTTTATATAACAAATTTGTTATATTGTAAAAATATATTATATTGCAAAAATAGACAGAGAAAGAGAATACTGAGTGCTGAATGATATTCATGTACAGTATACATGGATAAGATAAAAATCCAGAGATGCTCAATGTGAAGCATTGCAGCGTGTATAGATTTTCTCTGATTACAGCTGTACTGCTGCAGCTGTAATTGGATTTTCAATGGTCAGGTTGGTTCTGTGGGCTGCAAGCTTGGAAATGTCTGCTTTTGACATTTCTCAATTTCAAAAAAGAGAGATTTCTTTTGTTGACTTGCATGGCTACAAAAGAAGTTTTCTCACTCGTTCTTACTCAGTGCTGTTTACCAGGTGAGGCTTGTAAACCTTCCCTCAAATGAGAATGCTTATTTTTAAAAAAAATAAGCTATATTAGTCTCAGGTGCACAGGAGTCGCTGAGAACAACAAACATATCACATAAGCTTGTTGTGATATTAGATGGGAGGCTAACATCTAGGTGTCAGTACCTTAATAATGAAACTGAGCAAAGCATTAATTCATGATGTAACAAACTATTACACACACACACACATACACACACACACACACACACACACACACACACACAAAGACAGATAGGTAAATGCATTTGTGATTTCTAGTGTAGCCATGACCTACTGGCTTCTTGCTGTGCTTCCTCCAAACACTAAAAATGTTACAAGGGGGCACGGTGACCTAGTGGTTTGCACATTTGCCTCGCACCTCCAGGGGTTGGGGGTTCACATCCCACCTTCGCTCTGTGTGTGCAGAGCTTGCATACTCTCACCATGCTTCAAGGGTTTTCTCTGGGTACTTTAGTTTATTCCCCATTCCAAACACATATGTTGTATTTACATCTCCAGACTGTATAGATGCTCTTGTTTATTGCACACTGTTGAAAGAGTTTCTCAAATCCACCCCAGTGAAATAATCTTGATAACTGTACTTGTTCTTGTTTATAAATGTTATTCCTTATAGTTTAGAACTGTCATTTATGAAGCAGACTATAAGTTATATTACTCACTAATTTGATTATTAACTGGTTGAGACATGGGAACTATGCATGTGCAAAAAACAAAAACTTATTATCATCCCAGATAAATAGCCGTTCACTGTGCTCCTGATACATTGCGTAGACAAGCTTGGAATTCCAGCTGCTCTTGTACCGACCTCATCAATATTGCATTGACGCTCTGCTCCTGCTGGTGGGCTCCACTGCCATTATTAATTTAGTCTTGTTTTTATTTCTTTTCCACCTCTTGCTGTTTAGCTACTCACGTCACAAACTTCAGCCTCACTTGAGCAGAGCGCGAAATGCATATACAAACAGTCAAGCATTTGATATATGGTATGTCTTTCCATTGTCCGGAGAGACAGAGGTATTTGTTGAGGAAGAATGGCTTTTTAAAAAAGCACTCATGTTCAAATATTTACATCCACCAATGCATTCTGCAGATGCTGCATATTTCAAAGCAAAGACACTAGTTTTATGTGGAAAACTTTATGGTGGGGAGGAGTGTCCACACTTCAATGTACTCAAGTATTTAAAAGTAAAATATTTATCTTGTTCAGGCTTCTGGTGGATGTGGTAGAGCGCTGGGCACAAGCAGGGAATACACTCTGGATGGGACATAAGTCCATCCCAGTGACTAAATATTGATTATTCATTCTCAGTCTGACAGGCTCAAAGTTAGGAGACCTTCCAAGGTCATGGAACGAAAGTATTATTTAATGTCAAGCACTTTAATATTCACATGTGAATACTGTGGAAGTCTAGGAGAACATTGCCTTTTTGCATAGTGTAAGTGTCTGCAAATACAAGTCAGTGATTGAATATGTATTAAAGGACAAAACAACATAAAATGTATTCCTGTGATGCTGAAGCATCCAGAGCAGCTTTCTGCCTATTTTGCCTGAACACTGTTCGCCCAAAAAGATATCCCCTCAATTGGTGGTGGAGGGCGCTATCAAACATGTCTAAAAGATCACTCCAAAATCTCCAATAAGTATTTGCTTGGTCTGAGATTTGGTAAGTGTGAAGACCGCAGTATATGATTTTCATCTTCATCAAACTATTCAGTGAGTCCTTGCACCTTGTGGATTGGGGTGGGATCATCCTGCAAGTCAGCACTCCCTATCAGGATAAAAAAGTTTCATTATAAAATAAAGGTGATAAGTTAGAATGACTTTGTATTGAGTTTCAGTGACGCTTTGCTCTACAAGGACAAGTGAACCCAAACCATACCAGAAAAATACCTACGTCATAAAAAAAAACTTTTTTTCTTTCATTTGCTACCCATCTATATGTGTACATAACTAAAGCTGCTAGATAAGAGAGCTAATCTTCCCTGTTAGTTTCACACAAGAGAAGATTATACTACTATGCTTAGGTGCTGAAAAACAACAACAACAACCACAACAACAAAACAAACTGTCAACAAAATGATGCTGTAAGTGAGAGAAGTGAAGGATGACACAGCAGCATCCTCATGCAGCGTGTCTTCACAACAGTAGCAAACTAATTACATTACATACCATTGTAAGGTCAGTGCTGCCCCTTGTGGCTGTGGCCCATTCTTCAATGTCAGTTCCTAATCATAAATAAACTGTGGACAGAATTTTCTAATGCAGGATGCAGATAGCTGTAACCAGTCAGTAAGGGCAGAAAGGACAGAATCCAGTTCTCACTGCACTCGCAGAAAGGATGTGTTAATATCCTACACACTTTTTGTGTTATTACTATTTCAACACATGCTGTGTTAAATTATCCATTAAATGTGTTTTAAAAAAAACAACATTTCACACGAGTGATCAACACAACATGTTTTAAATTATTGTCCAATCACGTTGCGTACTGCGCTGCAGTCGTCATCATCCAACTCTGAACTCGCCTCAAAGTCAATTTTTGTTGCTCAAAGACAGAGTCCTGAGGCGAGGAAATCAAATCACCACATGTAAATTAGCATTTATCAATACTTAGAGTTAACGCTGCTGAAAATGCCTGGCCGAGTTTGTGATATTTAGACGGGGAGCTCTCGAAAACGTATTCATTGTAAAACAGTAACTCAACAAGTGATATTTAACTTTACCTATTGTGATGGATTCAAAAGTAAATATCATGTACTGCTTCCTCAGTGTTGGCGTTACACTACTAGTGTCATGTGGTTATGTTGGCTGTGAAATATGGACTGAGGTTATTCTATAATTCTCTGGGTCTGCATCTTATCTGAGGTTCTGAGAGTTAGGGTTAGCTAGCTGGATGCTGTCACCAATCACAGTACGGATGAGTGATGCTAACCTAGACGCTCACCTGAGTTGATAACATTACTTTAGCATACAGCTCGCGGTAATGTTAGACATTCCTGTTCCCTTTTTGAAAGTTAATGTTAGCGTAGCATTACAGCTGTTCAACATGATGTAATCAGAGAGTGGGTTAACGTTAACTACATTTAGTAAGTGATTTGGACGTGGCAAGCTGTAGTAATTAGCATTAGGAGGATGGGTTAGAGCCATGTTTCTTCATGTATTCAGTGAATGTTAATGCTGGTTAACAGGTACAGACGGTCAGTGGCTAATAGAACTTAGCTAGCTCAGTAATGTCGAGGCCAAAAGTTCTTCACAAGGTTAACGTGACAGAAAGACAGGATGGGGTTTAGGTTGTAATTCTTTCCACTATCGCTGTAATGTTGATTGACTTAATTAGGTTGTGCAAAAAAAGATTGACGGTGAGGTGCTAAAGGCTGGAAAATAAATATTATCTAGTTAGCTAGATTTTCCTGGTGAGCCTAAAGCACCATTTTGTTCATCAGGAGAGTGGAGGTCACATTTCCAAAATTACACAATTTGGGATTCTGTATCGCAATTTCTCAGTTGAAGCCCAAAAGGCAAAAATAACACACAACATGTGGTAAATGTACTAACACAATGATTGTGTTAAAAGCACAAAATGTGCTGTCCTTAATTAAACACTCAGGTGTGTTAATAATGAACACATGATGTGTTATTTTTAACACATCTGTTTTAGGAGTGTGGAAATTCACTCTCCACTCAATATTCATTCAGGTCAGTTGAAACATGCTTTCTAACATGATTTCTCAAAGAATAGTGGCTTGTGCTTGATGTTAGATTTAGACAGGGGTGTAACGTGGCCTGGGCATTTTTTCTTTAGCCACAAATAATTCTCAACTTGGAGCGATTTGTCACTACGAGACTGAACATCAGTAACAGAAGACAGCACTGTGTAATTTTGTATCTTCAGTGAACGGAGTATTGTATTTTATCCTCAGTGAATGGAGGCAAGATCAACTACTTGACTCCATTCGTACTCGTGTTTTATTGGATGGCAGCTCTCAATTCTGCTAAACGCTAGCTCACACAGTCAGTTAGTGTGAGGGAAAAGTGGATATAGACATTTTTTTTTTACCAGTAAAGGGGTTGAAACTGAAACACGAACAGCCTCTCATACTGAGCAGGAAATCAAGGTATGTCATTATGAGTTCCAAGTTACGTGAACATAATATGAGCATGGCACAAGGACAGCTAATGTACTTTGCATAGTTGTGCCTCTCCTTGGCTAATAACACCAAACTAGCCTAGCGAAATAGCGAAAAAGTTTGACATTTTATCGGTCTAGCAGTCCTGCAAACAGTGATAACACCTGAGGCAAGTTTTGTGATAAATCCAACTTTGTGTCCAAGTTTCAAATTTTTTAAGCAATTAGCCCTCACATGCAAGAAAAAAATGCATGGAAACAGTCTATTTATAAGTATGTTTTTGGATTAATCTGGGCTGAGCCCCGGCTAATTAACATTCCAGCTAATGTCACTGGAGTTAGATCATCAGATGGGTGTCTGGGACAAATAATGCCATGACATCACAACAGTGTTTAGAAAATGTTGTGTACTGATGTGTCAGTTGTGAATGAGTCAGGCACTCACATTTTCTTCAAGCCATAATTATTATAACTATACCACAATGCTGCTGAATTTTTATCAACACCCCAAAACCACACTGAAGTTATTCTCCTATAACGGCATGCTTCAGAGTGTTTTATTCCTCTTATACAACAGCAATGATTAAATTACCTTACAGTGCCCTCCACTAATATTGGCACCCTTGGTAATATGAGCAAAGAAGGCTGTGAAAAATTGTCTTTACTGTGAATTTTTTCACAAAAGATCAAAAGGTTAAACAATAAAGACAATTTTTCACAGCCTTCTTTGCTCATATTTACCAAGGGTGCCAATATTAGTGGAGGGCACTGTATGTACATTTACATCCATAAAACAAGTTAGCTACTGTTATCATTTCCATTTTAGCAGCTATAGACAGTTGTTTCCTCATCTTTTTTACTATTTCCGTTATTGAAAGTTATTTCAATTGAAAAAGACTGTAGATAGTGATGGAAAACAGGTACAGCTTTACCTCTGTTACTGTTACAAAGCACTGACACTGGAGTCTTCTTCCATAAATAATAAATAAATATCTCTTCACAGAAAGCTCCATTTATTATTAGGTTGACATTATGAGCAGCATCCCATTTGTTATTAGGTTGACAAGTCCCTGTGAATTATCTGTTACTATAGAAACGATAATGTATTAGAGGAAAAAAAAATTAATCAACACCTTCTGACCAATCAGAATCGTTTTCAACAATAATAACTGCAACCTCTCTGTACCACTGATAGTGGTTGAACATGATTTCATTTTTTTTGTCCATAAAAAATATCAGTCTCTCTAGCTATGCTTCACTCACACAAATTTGAGAACCATGGTACTTTAAAATGAACTAATTTTAAAGTACAGTTTTATATATATTTTAGTAATGTGCTAAATATGGACACACGTCTGTTGTTAATGTTTTGTTATTTTATTAAAAGTTCCTAAGACAGTTAGACTCATAGGGAAGGCTTAGAAGAAATTTGCCACATACAGCATTTCTCAGATAAGGGATTGTGTGACTAGCTATTAATATTGAAGCGATATTTTTGCTGTTATTTTCTATTTTTAAATATATACAGATTTGATCAATCACATTACAGTGTCATGGATCATTATTAACGTCTTTAAAATGGCCATAATGTGCAAAGCTGTCCAGATTGGATTTCTGCAAATGATGGCAGACACAAAAATACCAAAACAGGCTTTTTATAGAGGACTTCATTCGGTTGCTTTATTGATTTATCATGGCAGTATATGCACTTTAAACTAGATATTACCAGATATTTAAAAATAGGATTCAAATTTTTATCTGGTCAAAAAAATCAGTGTATTTTCTCCCTGTGGGTTTCCTCTGGGTTCTCTGGTTTCCTCCCATCCCTCACATACAACATGTAGTTAGATTTGTTAAGATACACTGTCCCTTGGTGTGATGTGTGCATGGTGCACTGCAATGGACAGGCGTCCCCATGCCCAGTGTTCCTGGGATAGACTCTGGAGCCACCATGACCCTAACCAGCATAAAACGCTTACTGGACACTTAGCTTTAAAAATTCACAACACTAGATCATCTCCTCACAGTTTAGAGATCTACATCTACATGTACATGTACAAAATCCCAGGAGATGCAGAACCAGAATCATTCACAGTAATAATTGAGAATTATTCAAAACTCTTTACAGGCCATATTTAAGCATTACAGCCACGAAAATTACATTAAACCAAACTCCCTGTTAACTCACAGAGACAATTAAATTGTTCTTATTAAATTAAATAAAATAAGTTGTGTTTACCCTTAACGGCTACCATGTAGGTATTTCTCAAGATTGTAGCGGGATTACAGGACAGTTTATTTTGTTTCCCCAGAAATAGCTCATTATGCTAATATGCTAAAATGAAATTTCTGTGAAATCAGCTGTGTAAGGATTAGCTGACACTTATGATGACCAGGTGAAAGTACCTTCTAGTCCCACAGAATCAGAAAGAAACACTACGTTTCCAGCCATTGCAGCAGTTTAATTTATTATTATGATGGATACAGCATTCATTTGTAAATTGTATCTTAAATGTTTATTTTGTCGTCGGTAGTATATATAGAGTGTCCCAAAATTCTCTATCTAAAGGGGACTATGTTTGCCAGCACCACGTTGTTTGTGCCTTCTCATCCACTTCTCGGTTGGTTCGCAACACTTACAGTCTTTTTTAACTTATTATTAAATTTGGCAACAGTGTCATTTGTGATGTGCTTGCCATGTTTCATGTTAAAGTCAGCCATGAAAATTATTTCAATATGTTCTTTTTTGTCCAAGGCATTCTTAAAGGCTATATGAAAAGAAAAACAAACAAACAAACAAACAACAACAAAAAACAATATAGCTAAGAGTGCCAAATTGTGGAAGAAATTTAGCTGAAAAGCATTCATTTTCCCTATGGAGACTTTAGGGATACTCTGTAGAAGTAAGTAACAAGCAAAGTATGGAGTAGAACAGTAGCATGTTCTCCAGGTTTCTTCAATAAGGTCTGCCTGCAGATCACTGATCTACCATTCTACTAGCTTACAGTGGTCACATAGCTGGACTTTGCTGGTTATTTATCTGGGCAACTAGCTGATAGTTGGAAGCCTGGAAGCCATGGAAGCCTGCTGGTGAAATCCCTACTGAATATTAATATTATAGCTAAAGTTATGGCTAATGTGTTAAAATATTAAAATACATCTTGTACCATGAGAAAATTTGATATACACTTGAAAGACAACATTCTCTTAGCTACTTCTGTTGGCAATCATATGGGAGTGATCTTTATATCTAAGTAAAACCACCTGAAATCAGGCACACTTGAGGTTCTTAAGTGTACTTAATCAGAAAATATCAGAAATATTAAAGACACCCAGCAAGATATGAAGGAGAACTGAGCTACTCACAAGGAATGGGAACAACCGCCTGGATGACAAGAAGATGGAATCCTCCAATGAAAGTGTAAAGCAGATAATTCAATCACATCAATCTCTCATTCATAGTTTACTACTTAGCAAAGGAAAGGCAGTTATGTGCAGGACAGAGGCAGAGAAAGGAAAGGAGGAAGGCCTTTAGTTTCAGCCCAAATAATGAAATCAGCAGTCTTTGAGTTATTGCATTGCGTTGTGCATCAAGTATCTTCAGCTTCCAGCTGCCCATAATCCATTTCTTTTGATCAGACATATGCACTAAGAATGCAAGTTTGACAAAAATGATACTTTTTCAAATTACAACAGTGGTGAATTCTGATTAGTCTGTGTAAAAACATCTGGTACACTCACAGCATGCTGTGGATGTTTCTGTAGTTTAAGTGTTTGCAGGATACATTCTGGACCATGAAGCACAAGGAAGACCTTGTTAGTTCAATTATTATAGAGTTATGAAGACCTGGGATTCCTGGCTAATTGCTTGTCTAGTTTGACAGCTCAAATACATAGTAGTGGGCACTGTGATCCCGAGTTAATTAGCCGATTTACGAAGAGCCTTTGTCCTGTTGCCAGACTTTTAGAATTGGGTTCTACAGCCTTAATAAAAAAATAAAAAACCAAAACAAACAAACAAAAACCCAATCACAGCTATCTTAAGACTAGTTATGAGTTTAATACAAGACTTCATAAGTAAAAACCAATATAATATGTATTTGTAAGATGTCAGAACAGCTTCAGCGCACATTGGTATAGATTCTACAAGTCTCTGGAGCTGTACTGTGGTGATGAACACTATCCTTTCAAAAGATATTCCCTCAATTTTGATGATGGTGATGGAGGACACTGTCTCCAAAATCTCCCATAAGTGTTCAGCTGGGTTGAGTTTATTGACTGTGCGTATAATTTCCATCATTTTCATCCTCATCAATCCACTCAGTGATCCCTTGTGCCCTGATGATGGGGCTAGGCCACCATGAAAGAGGCTATTCCCATCAGTATAGAAATGTTCCCTCATAGGATAAAGGTGATCAGTCGGAAGAACATTACTGATTGCAGTGACGGTTTTTTCAAATTTGACCTAATCCATGCTAACAAAATACCTCCACATTGTGAGAGAGCTACCAGACTTTTCCAGAATACAGGTCAAGCATTCAGATTTTCTTGGTGATTGAGGTTAACTGGGCCTGATCATTATTTTTTTAGTGTAGGATGTAAATTGCTTCACTGTATCATGCAGTACACCTGTCTGGAAGCATCTGCCCTTGTTATTTTTCTTTGGTTTGTCCCTTAGTGGGAACCCTTAAAGGTTTTATGTCAAACGCTACAATGGGATCGCCCTATGAAAAAATCTCCAAGCAGGCTAGTAGTCCTTTATGAAGCTAAGGTCCACTAACTATTCAAAGACCCCTTGAATAACCCTTGTTTTTTCCTGACAGGTCTTGTCTTGTAAAAAAAAGACTCTTCCTGTGAATGTAGACAGTTCTTGGCCATGTTTAATGATGAAAAGCGCCAGACTCTAGATGTCTGGCTTGAAAGACTACTGGATAGTGGTGTTCAGATGGTTGGGAGAGAGAAGAAATGGCATCCTTCCCACCAAGATAGCAGAGCCAATTATGATGTCTTTGGCTGCTCTCATAAATGGCTGTAGCATTAGTGGGATCTGAACGATCTCCTGGCTTTAGGGCGAACACTTAAACAGTTACACCACTGGGTGGATTTCAAGAAACATATTGTAGCTGCATTTTAGTACTGACAATGATAATGATAATCTGTTTTATTTAAGTTATTGTCATATTTAAACAGTTTTCTGCAGTTATCTTTCATGCCTGGACACATGAATCCAAGGATCCTTCTAAAGATCCTGTAGCCACAGGACTTTGTATCATGTTACACTGTGACATTCATATACATTATGTGTCCCTAAAATGTGTCCCCTGTTCAAGCCTGTGTGCATCTACAATAACACTTTCAGTTGTTTTGCTGTCTCATCCAGTGTGTATTCCGATCTCGTTCCCAGTGTTCCTGGGAGAGGTCTTGGGTCCACCATGCCCCTAACCAGGATAAAACTGTTATTAAGATGAATTAATAAAATGAATGCATTTGTATACTGTTGTATGTATTTGAGTAAGGTAAAAACTTCAGTGGACATTTTCAGAAATACCAAATCAAGCAAAAAGGTTTTAAAAGGATTACATTTGTCCTGCGGGTCTGTTCTATCCGTTGTAGCTCCTGGCACTACAAACTCCTCAGTGCTTCATGAGTTGCTTCAGAATAACAGATTCTCATGTTGGAAATATAGCCTATTACCAAACTGGCTACAGGAATCACAGCATTCTCTAATCTAAGACTTTAATTTTTAATGTCAGTTGGCTTTTATCAGCTGTGTTGTCTTACCTAAACATTTCATGCACAATTTATAACATACCCCACCCACTCATAACCAACATCACAGCCATTCTTGATAAATATCCCATCCTTATATGATATTAAAGTCATTCAATGATAGATGCTTTTTTGGCTTGTGAACTTTATTGAGCTTTCATTTGTTAAATAAGGATTTAAATACTCAGTGCATTAGTGGAACAAAGTACTTTACTGGGGTGTCAAAATTTGAACATGTTTCATGTCGGCCTCAATTTTCATGGTAAATTCACTTTAAAACTGATCTGGTTTTCATCAGTTTTGACTTACTGTATGTGATATTTGTTTTTGGTGTCCTACGAAAGACCACTGTCCGATAATTACACACTTCTGAATACAGAATTCTCAGAGGGTGATTTACGAATCGTTGAGATTAAGAAATGATATAGGTCATTACATTCAGTGAAAGCCTAAAACGTGTCACATTATAAGAATTCTTAGGTATCACATTACGTATTGCTTTTCTTCCTGAGGCTGATGAGTCATACCATGCTAATTCCAGGTGTTTGGGGAATATCACTTTATTCTAATTTCATTTAAGAAATGCTATTATTAGAAATCTCCTCTGCTTCTTGGGGATGTGAATCACTTCCTTGACCTTTTAAATTATTAGCCTATGCCCATACTGAACTCCAAATCTGGCTGAACCTCATTTGCTTCTGAACCATATTAAGCTTTTTATAGGGATGCAGATGTCACCTGTAAACATCTGCATTTGAGCTTCAGTGATGGATCAGGTAAGAATCACAACCATATAAAGTGTGCATGTATTATCACATGTGTGGTTATATGTGGTGGTTATGAAATAAAAAGCACTAATATGTGAAACTATATTTCTACACACATCATGTGCAGTTGTTTATAATTTAACCATTTTGAAGTTAACCATAGGTTAATTGGAACACTCTTAAAACATAACAAGTGGAGAGAGCAAAAGTGAAGGGATATAATGGATGCATGATTGGACGCATTAAACACCCCACACCTGCTGTTAAATAATGCATTGATGGGTTTTTATACACATTAAATGGTGTTTTCATGAAGCATCTTAATAAGCAGGGGAATAAATTATGAAATATAAAACGTTACTTAGGCCCACTACAAATTATACAATATAATTTTAAAGATTGCTGTTGATATTTTTTATCAAATCCTGTGTTATGCTGCCATTGCAAGAAATCAGTTACAAAATGATACTTACCTTGTAGTGATGGTTTTTCTGTTTTTAAAAAAAAAAAAAAATGTATCTGTTTTTACTGAATTTTACCAAATATTTTAATGAATTGTAAAAATATTGAAGATTTCTAAACCCTGTTATTGTTGTTACTGAATGAATTATAGAATGTTATTTATGTTAACATCTTAAACATATAGTGAATTTTACTTGTCTACTGGATTCACACAATATTATGATATACTGACTATGAATTTGGAGAAGATTCATTTTCAAGGCCTGCTATTGAAATGTGATGTATTGATGTTGTGAATAAGTTACAAATAAATTATGTGGTAAACAAGTAATTGTGGATGTTGGGGCCTTGAGCAATGCCCTTAACTCTCTCTGCTCCAGGGGCGCTGTATCATGGCTGACCTTGAACTTTGACCCAGCTTCCTAACAAGATGGGATATGCAAAGAAAAGAATTTCACTGTGCTGTAATGTGTATATATAACAACTAAAAGCTTCTTCTTCTAAGTAAAGACTGAAGCAATTAAATTGTGTGTCCAAAATGATCAGACATGTCATAACAATGTTTTCATCCAGTCCTGCCTCGCACCTTCAGAGCTGGAGGTTCGATTCCCACCTACACCTTGTATGCATGGAGTTTCCATGTTGTCCTTGTGCTTCGGGGGTTTCCACTGGGTACTCCGGTTACCTCCCCTAGTCCACAGAATTTAGGAGTAGATTTGCAAGTGAAGTGCTTATTTAGAGTTTATAATCGTAATCCTTGTGTAGAAGGATCCATGTGTATATATGTATAATATATAAAATACATTTTTTTCTATTTAGTTCTTTTTTGTTTCTTTTTGGGGGAGTTGCGCAATTCTTTTTTTTTTTTTTGGGACTGTTTGTATCACCACTGTAAATAAACACACTGTAAATAAACATCATTGCACCGACGTGCTATTGTGCTATCATTTCTTATGCACAGAGCCCTTACCAACACGCCTCATCACACATGCACTGTAGGCTGATTGGCATCTCGAAAATTGCCCGTAGTGTGAGTATGTGTGTGATCGTGCCCAGCGATAGGTTATCCCCCCTCCCCCTGGTCCAGGGTGTCCCCGAGTGCCCCGGGGTGTTCTCCAGGCTCCCCGCGACCCTGTGTAAGCTTTGCTGTACAGAATACAGAAGGATGGATTTTCCCTTCAAATCTAAATAGTGAACAAGTTGAGGATTTCACAAATGCATCACGTGTTGGGGTATTTGATTTATTAACAACTTAAAAAAAAAATAAATAAAAAAAATAAAAAGCTTAGATTGTTTTTTAAAAAAAATGTCCCGAAATATCCTATTTAATTGAATTTAAAAAGTATGATTACATTTAAATCACGTTGATATTAATGCATTATAGTATGCAAATGAGACCACATCCTTTCCAGTCATTTGCATATTGTTGAAAATGAGATAAGCAACTACAAAGCTAAACCTGTAATGTCATTATGCAGCAAATCTAATCATTTGTGCATGCACCTTAATTAAAACATGACACCCCTTAGTGTGCTCTTGGTCTCTTTTGCCTTCTTTAAACGTGGACTGGTATTTTACACTTATGGGAAACTGGACATCCTATTAAAGGGCCTGTGTAGTCCTGCCCCCTGCACTCCCCCACCCCTGCTTTAAATGCGCTCGTCCAGTAGCATGTGTTCAGCCGAGCTCCTTCTCCTCTCTCTCATCTCTCCTCTCCTCTCCTCTTCTCTTCTCCTCTCCTCTCCGGTACAAGCGGCGGGTCCCGGTGGTAACATGGTGCGAGGATCAGGGCGGCACTGAGGCACTTCATAAGGACACCGCGACAAAGAAACAAAACAAACCCAAGCTTTGCACAGATCAACACGCCGAGGAGGAATCCAGTCGTAGTCGGACGCGGTAAGTAACCGAGGCACTGAGGCTTCCTCTTCATCTGC